>NC_056732.1:1831526205-1831581205 GCF_019279795.1 Protopterus annectens | reverse complement strand
AAATAAGTGTTAATCTCTATTTACCTGTACCAGACAGAGGTCAAATATTAGTTTGGTTAAGTTTGCTATTGTGTAAGCTTTAAGGTGACATCTTTTAAAATCTTGCACATATCACAGTTTAAGAATTATTGACTCAAATATGAACAAGCAATATTTGACAGTACGAGTTAACTGCAGATGTACCTGGAGGCGTCCCTCAGATGTAATGAGTTAATGAACTGAGACCTACCTCTGTGGACTACATGACAAGAGACATGATAGAGTTTTGACAGTGTGTCCCCAGTCAGGTATGAGTCTAGAGCTGAGCAGCATTCTACCTTCTCCACAGGTAATACCACAATATAAAGAGAAGATGACTGACTTTACAGTCGGCTTAGTTACTGGTGTCATTCTAATGGGGTCCAGTATTCTTCCTATTGGGAGGCCATGATTGACAGACTGCACTGCTTTGCCAGGGATGGTTTGCACCTGTCCTCACTGGGCTTTCAGATATTGATCAAAACATTATCTACCTCAACTTCCAAGAAGGCTGCACATTGAGATCAGCTTAATTTTACCTCTCCCAGTGTGAAAACAGAAAAGTAACAGAGAAAGCCAGTAGGCCTAAATTTCTGGGTACATTTCAGTAACTAGCTGACCATGACTTTCTCTTTCTCCAACATGGTGAGTGGGACATCCTTGTGTCTCACTACTGAGTCTCCAATGACAAGAAAACTTGTTTTTGAGTGTTCTGCCTTGCGGGCTTGGTGGGTGAGACACTGGTGTTGCTATGTGTCATGGGTGCTGTGGGGATGGAGTTAGTTGTAGCAGTTTTGTCTTTTGGAGGTCTCTGGTGTTTCAGTAAGTTTATCGAGAAAGCCTCTGTGTATGTGGATTTAAGTGTTTGATGCAATGTGTGAGTAGTGGTATGTGTACAACTTTCTCTGTGTTATTGTTTTGAGTGAGAGAGAACATGTATTCTAGATTCTTGGTGTAAATACATCTCTCATATGCTGTACTAGAGTGTGTTATTGTAGATGGTTGTCTGTGTACATGAGGCAAATGCTACACTGCCTCAAGAGACCCAAGTCAACAAGGTTGGCAGGAGAAACAAGGGTAGTCCAACTGTCCATAATGCTAGATTGAAGACTGTTGTCACCAGGGGTGGCTTTTCAGAATTGATGAAGTTGGAGCTCAGTGGATGGATGTTTCTGCCTGGGTTTTAGGGAAAATTTGTTGAATTTAATTGTCTGGCTTTGGCACTCAGTTGTGCAACAGTGTGTTGTGCTGCACCATGCAAACAGGCAGAAACCTGGTCAAATGCAGGGCCTAAATAACAGAAGCTAAAACTTGACAAAACTCCAAAAAGATTCATAAAGGACCAATGAGGATACTTTTTCAAGCCCTAGACTGGCATCCCTTTACCAGACATGTCCCAATTAGCACAGTTTTCTCACAAAAGTGCAGATAGGCCCCTTCCAATCTAAGATGGCTTGAAAAATGTGCTCAGAACAAACCACTACAAACAGCTTGGCAGGAAAACCAGAACAAGCAGAAGAGATAACTTCAAAACAGTAAAAATGCCAGTAAATACTTAACATTGAAAATGACAAAAAAGCTTTGTAAACCGTGAAAACTTTAATAAAATTCAATTTAACAGGCACAGTAAAGCAGACAATTGCAGTACAATAGTGTAGTTCAATACACAGTAAGTAAATACAGTATAAAAGTAGGCGGCAAGTAATAAAAAAGTGCAGAAGCTAGTATAAATAAGCCAAAAAAAAACAGGCAACTTATGTTTTTTGGAAGCTCAGAAGCCTCTAGTCATCTGACATCTCAGCTCAGATTTGTGGCAGGTAGCCCGCCATAATTTTAGTCCAGACATGGCTTCCAGTAACCTAGAAAAAAGTATAAAGCAACTGTACACAGACCTGAGGCTGGAAAGTTTTAAACAGATATTCAGATAAGGTGACTAAACTGCAAATTTCAGAGGCTGAAATGAAGAAAAGGCTGGTTGAATATTAGACTGCACAAGAAGAGATGTTTCAAAAAATAATAGAATTAGAGGACAGAGCATGTAGGGAAAACCTGAGATGTCCCGCTGTATCAGAGTAGCTGGAAGGAACAAACTGTATTAATTTTATGAAGGCACAAATAAGCATCTGGACTGGAATTTCACAACAGGAATTGTTAATTGAAAGAACACATCTTGACTGTGCTCCAAACCTGGTTATTCAAAAGCAGCCTAGAACCTTAATGTAAAAATGCAATCTTATTAGCAGAAGGAGTTGATTCCAACAAAACTGTAGCAGTAGGACAAAGTACTCAAAGTGGGAGACACCAGAGTGTTCATGGAGAATGACTACTCCTTGTACACCAGGCACACCAGGCAGAAGAGGAGTAAATTTATTCCATTGTGTAGGAAATGTCGAGAAGTAGGCATGAGATTCAAACTGCTGAACCCAGCCATCTTCAAAATATTTTTATCCTGGAGGGACAAAATCATTTTTTTGATGAAGTACATAAAGGAGGAAATACGAATGTTTGTCCAGTAAAGGGTGAGTTGTGAAACAGGAGGAGGCAATGCTTCATGTCCCTCTGGTAGTAAAGACCACAGAGTCAATGTGCCTTTGAAATCTGTTCCACTGTTTCAATAAAAAATGCTTGAGAGAAGGAAGAAAATATAACAGTTGACTAGATGAATCGACAGTATGTTAGAAATGAAACGGAGACAGGATTTGGGAGGTGGAGATGAACAGGAATAAAACTAGTAACTTGGAAATTGACAAATTTGGGATCACAAAGCAATAATTATATTTGTGAAACATGACAGTACAAGAAAATCTGAAAATATTGGACTTCCTTGGACTTTGTTAAACCTGTAGGAGACTCTGAAGCATATACCCTACTTCATGTTGCTAATGTTCAGGAAATAAAACCAGTAACTTGGAAATTGGCAAATGTGGAATTATAAAGCAATAATTATAGTTGTGAAACATGACAGAACAAGAAAACTTGGAAATATTGGATTTTCTGGACTTTGTTAAACGTGTAAGGGACTGTTAAAGCATATGCCTTACTTCATGTTATTAATCTTTGGAAAAATACTTAGAAGAGGGAAAGAGGAAGGAAAAAGTTAACTGTAAGTAAAACAAACTTTATTAATGGTACTATTTTAATGGTGCATAATTTTCTTTGCAAGCTATGAAGTAAAGACTGCTCAGTTATTTTTAAGTGTAATGGGGATATTAATATAAAGAGGTGCTTTTGTTTTGTTTTTTTTTCTTTTTCTCCCTTCTCTCTTTTTCCCTGTTCGGTTTTAAGAAATGTAGACACTGCAATGAAAAAAAAGGAAAAATATGGTTAAAAGAGCATGACAAAAGAAAAAATGTTTTTTTTCATTCTTTCATATTGAAATGACTGGGTTAAGTCCCTTAGCTTTATTTAGTAACAAGTTTTAACAGAAAGTGAGTAAATGAAAAAAGAATATTTAATATTATAAGGCTTTTTTATAGTAAACATTGTATGCATAGCAGTTTTGTGTCTGGTTCACATGTCTATAGGAGGCAATTTGATAAAGAGAAATAGCTTGGAGAAAATGTTTACTGAAAGCATTCAAGTGTTTTCTCAGCTGCAAGACCTATAAAGATAGGACAAAACCAGACAGCACTTAATAAAAGCAGAGGCTGTACCATGCTTCTTATCAAGAATAACCTTTCTTTTAGGTTATCTTGAATCCATGTGCATGGCTATCAGTTTGGAACATTTATTCCTAAGATTTACATAGGTTTGTGTGTTATTATTAAGTTAATAGGCTTTATGGGTATTCAGGGGTGCTTGTTTTGTTTGAGAGCTTTCAATAAAACAAAAAGTTTTGTAAAATGTGACTTAGGCTCAAATGAATATGACGAGCAACAACTGTATAAAAGACCAACCTGCCAGACACTGTATGCATGTAACATAAAAGTTGGAACTAGACATTTAACAAAAAAGATGTTATGGGAATAATAACTATATATAAATGATGCTTTCTGTAATGTCTTTAAATATGACTGGTCTCACAGATAAGTACAAAAAAGAAAGAGTCATGAACTATATTAAAAATTTAAAGTGCAAATAGCTATGCTACAGAAGACACACCTGGAAAAAATTGAACATGTTAACATTTTCATGCTGATTATTCAGCAGAATACCTGAGGCAAAGGAAAAGAGCAGTACTTATATTAATTGCAAGAGGAGCTCCAATAGTGATAGAAGGGGAAAAAAGATAATAATCATCAATTTGTAGTACTATGAAGTTATGGGAGAGAGTAGTAGAAGCTAGGTTAAGAAGGGAGGTGATGATTAGTGATCAGCAGTATGGTTTCATGCCAGGAAAGAGCACTACAGATGCGATGTTTGCTCTGAGAGTGTTATTGGAGAAATACAGAGAAGGTCAGAAGGAGTTGCATTGTGTCTTTGTAGACTTGGAGAAAGCATATGACAGGGTGCCTAGAGAAGAGTTGTGGTATTGTATGAAGAAGTCAGGAGTGGCAGAGAAGTATGCAAGAGTGGTACAGGATATGTACGAGGGTAGTGTGACAGTGGTGTGGACTGCAGTGGGAGTGACAGATCCGTTTAAGGTGCAGGTGGGATTACATCAAGAATCAGCTCTGAGTCCTTTCTTATTTGCAGTGGTGATGGACAGGTTGACAGAAGAGATCAGACAGGAGGCCCTGTGGACTATGATGTTTGCAGATGACATTGTGATCTGTAGTGAGAGTAGGAATCCAGTTGAGGAGACTCTGGAGAGGTAGAGATATGCTCTAGAGAGCAGAGGAATGAAGGTCAGCAGGGCTAAGACAGAATATATGTGTGTAAATGAGAGGGAGGGTGGAGGAATGGTGAGGATGCAGGGAGTAGATTTGGTAAAGGTGGATGAGTTTAAGTACTTGGGATCAACAGTTCAGAGTAATGGTGAATGTGGAAGAGAGGTGAAGAAGAGAGTACAGGCAGGGTGGAATGGGTGGAGAAGAGTGTCAGGAGTGACTTGTGACAGACTGGTACCAGTAAGAGTGAAAGGGAAGGTCTACAAAACAGTAGTGAGACCAGCTATGTTATATGGGTTGGAGACAGTGGCATTGACAAAAAGGCAGGGGTCAGAGCTGGATGTGGCAGAGTTAAAGATGTTAAGATTTGCACTCGGTGTGACTAGGATGGATAGGATTAGGAATCAGTATATGAGAGGGTCAGCTCATGTTGGACAGTTTGGAGACAAAGCAAGAGAGACGAGATTGCGTTGGTTTGGACATGTGCTGAGGAGGGATGATGGGTATATTGGGAAAAAGATGCTAAGGATGGAGCTGCCAGGTAAGAGGAAAAGAGGAAGGCCTAAGATAAGGTTTATGGATGTGGTGAGAGAGGACATGCAGGCAGTTGGTGTGACAGAGCAAGATGCAGAGGATAGGAAGAAATGGAAAGAGATGATTCACTGAGGCGACGCCTAATGGGAAAAGCCGAAAGATGATGATGGGGCTACTGGCAAGAGAGGAGGATTACACTAGCATATATTTATATTCCACCTAAAACTTTTATAATGGAGCTTAAGAAAATTCTGGGAGAATAATGAGTTTTCAACAAGGAATATTACTTATAGATATGGACTAGAACTTGATTTACAATGGTGAAGATGTGTCCTGGGGACCCAGAAGGGAAAACATAACAAAGGGGGTAGATTTTTGAAGAAATTTATGAAAATATTTGGCATTGAAGGTGTGACTTCAATGCTAGGAGTTTGCAGTGAATTTACATATTATTCTCTTCTCTTTTTTTTTTTTTTTTGCTTAAAATATTTTATTGAATTCTTTTTTAAATGAGTACAGAATATATCAATGTTTGACTTGTAATATAATAAATAATTTAGATACACCATATTATTAAAAAATAAATAAAATGTAATTTTTTTACAATATATAAGTAAGCCTGAGATTAAAATAATAAAAATAAATTGAGGCAAGCATATGAAAACCTACAAACAAAGCTATAATATGTATATAGATGAGGAAAATGAATCAATAAGGGCCATGTTTGACCAAGGATTGTTCTTCAGTTTATTGGGATAAATTGAGCTCTCTTTTACTGCAGTTTCTTTTGTTGCTGTGTCCCTTAGAAGAATAAGAAAGTCTTTACATTTTGATTCACTAGCAGTCTTCCAGTTTTTTTGTGACAATTTTTCTAGTATTGTCCAAGTTAGGTAAGAATAGTCTTTCTTTGAATTTGCTGTGTCCAAAATATTAAATAGAACAATTTTTTTTTTAAATGAAGGTATAATTCCACAAATCTTTAAAAAAATATTGGACTGTTGTTTTAACAATCCTTACAGGAGTTAAAAAAAACTGTAACAAAAATTTCCAAGTAAATCTACTCCAGTAAAGGGTCCAAGAAAAGTTTTTAATGGAAGAAAGAAGTTGTTTTTAACTTTCTTCAGAAAAAAACTATAAGATGCTCTTTAGGAAAAAAAGTTCCAAAATTTCTTATTTAAATTGGATTTAACTTTAGCTAGTATTAAATGCATTCTAGAAAATAAATTACCAAATTATTGAAAATTATAGATAATTTCAAGTAAAATTTGTATCCATTCTGGAATCAAACCACAGCTTGAATTGGATAAGAGAGAGAATCTGGTTTGAATTGATGATACAATTAATTGTAGATAAATTACATTATTATTAATATTAAACTCTAGACAAATAGTATCAATTGACTTAACTGTGTTACCTTCAAAACATTGAAACCAAAATAAAAATTATGTTTTACCAACAGTTTAGTATATGACATAATTTTGTATTAAAGAAAAGGGGATAAGAGAGTCAAACCAAAATTTATATTTCAAATTGGATAATATTATTTTACTTAAATATTTTTAGTATTGAATTGGTATATGCAGTTCAGAGTAAATTTACATATTATTCTCAAAGATACAAAAACTGGGCTGGGCTAGACAGAATTTACATTTTACAGGAACATGTGCATTTAACTGAAGTTCTTGATACACACCCACCAACTATTTCAGATCATGTGCAAATAATAACGAAATACAATGAAATAAAAATAAGATACTGGCACTTACCTACCATTCTGTTGAAAAGAGTTGAATTTAAGGAATGGGTTTTGGAAATTATTCAGGAGCTAGTAGAGAAGACAGAAATTTCTTCTGAAAATATAGCTAGGGAGTGGGATAAAATTAAGGTGGAGTTTAAAAATAGGGTAGAAATAAAGGAAAGGAATATATGGTTAAGAATTATTTGGAGGAAGTGACAAATGTCAAAGTGTTGCAAAATAGGGGGAATCCACAGAACAAGAAGTTGAGCCACTGTACAATACTAAACAGAAGATATGGGATTACCTTGATAGCATTCATGCATTTAGAAAGACTGCTGTTAAACTGTTATTGATGATAACTCTAGAGCACAAAAACTTTTAGCACAAAGACTCGGGTAACAAAAAGTAGAAAGAGCTGTCACCAAGCTTAGGGACCCTGTAATAAGGAAGGTAGCAAGAGATCCTGTAGAAGTATTAGAAATATTTCAGAAATTCAATGAAATTCTGTATAAAGCAGAGAAACATGGACATCAAGAAATGGAGATGTTAATGGAAAAAGTAAATATGCCAAGGTTAGAGATATATGAGGCTCAAATACTAACAGTTAGGATAGGAGAAGATGAGAAATGTGGTGATGTATAAGCAATCTACAGGAAATAGATGACATTTCTGTGGAAGTTAGGAGGTAAAAAACTGATAAAGATGTGGAAGGTTTTTCTTTAATAGTATTTTAAGAGAAGTACCAACATCCTGGACGAAAATGGTGGTAGCTGTAATACTTAAAGAGGGTGAAGATTTATCAGATCCAGCTTCGTACAGGCCCATTTCAATATTAAATCATGATTGGAAAGTGTTTGTCTTTAATGGTTAAAAGAATAGCAAAGGTGATGCCAAAATTGATAGATATGGATCAGTGTGGTTTTGTGGAGGGGAGGCAAACATTTGTCAACATTAACAGAACTTTGATGATCCAGAGGGAAGTAGAATGTAAGAAGATACCACAGTTATTGGTGGGTCTTGATGTAGAGAGAGCATTTGACAGAGTAATCTGGGATTTTATGGGCAAGGCAATGGAAGTGGTTGCATTCCCTGATAAAATTATAAGGTTGATTAGGAGGATATATGAGGGATTGGAGGCGAAAATTACTTGAGCACAGGAACCAGACGGGGTGTCCTCTTTACCTTTATTTGAATTATATTTAGAACTACCAGCAAAAAATAAGGGACTTAGAAGTTCAAGGATATAATTTGTATGGTAGTCAAGAAAAGCTGTCTCTATTTGCAGATGATATTGTTTTGTACCTGACATTACTGTGTTGTGAAACATTTTAAGACAGTTTAAAATCTTTTCAGAATACAAAATTAATGAAGCTGAAACAAAGGCAATAACAGTAAATTATGTACCCACACAAAGTGGTTCAGCTAAATCTGTATTTATGGGAACATGATAAAATAAAGTATTTAGGAGGAGTTGTTTTTCTTTTGGCTTTTCCCGGTTAGGAGTCGCCACAGCGGAACTCCGATCTGCTAATGATTGGCAGTAGATTTTTACAGTGCCGAGGTGCCAGCTCAACTCCCAACCTTCAATGAAGGCACGCCCATTCACACATGTCTTTCGAGGGCTCTTCGACCGCAGGGAGGACATGCAGACTCCACACAGAAGGCGCTCCAGCCGAGAATTGAACAGGCGAACCTCTTGCTGTGAGGCGACAACGCTACCGCTGCACCACCGCAGCTTATAAAATGAAGTATTTAGGAGTATGGATTAAAAATGATTCTGCTGTGGCAGCTAAGGATATGTTGGGAAAAGACCAAACAAAGCATAATAAAAAAACTGTGAAATTGGAAGCTCTGTTATATGGTTATGGATTGTAAGATATAAGCAGATAAAATGCGTTTAGTCCCTTTCATCTTATACACAGGTCAGGCATGTTTTTATCAACCAGAGGGGAAGTTGTGGATAACAATTGAAAAAAAGATGAAGGATTTTATCTGGGAGAGGAAGATGGCAAGAGATGAGTAGGATAATCTAATTCTTCCAATAAAACAAGACAGAATAGGATTACCTGATTTGAGGGGGCATTTTAGAGCAACACAGTTAAGGCTCCTATACATAGCACAAGCAGAAAACTATAATTCAAAGTGGAAAAGGGTGATGATGAAACAGGGGGAAGCTCAACAAACAAGGACAGACTGGGATTTTGGATACAGACCTTTAAGGAGAACAGCAATAATCATAAAGAATATTATATTCATAAAGTAGCATAAAGTATTCTAAGAACTGAGCCAACATAGGAATGGAGAAAAGAGATTCTGCTAATACGGATGACTGCAATTAGAGATACAGACAAGAGGGGGCTGGAATTTATTGGAGAAAACTGGTAAAGGAACCAAGGTATTGGGAGCAAATAACTAAAAATTGAATGTTAACAGACTGGAAAGATGCCATGAATTTATTTGGACTGCAGGTTTGAAATTGCCTTCCCTATCAAGGATTGATATCAAAGTACAGACAAAGAGAAGGAAAGGGGGGGGGGGTCCTAGATGAAAGACCAGCACTGGTAGAGTTTTTAATAGAATCTAGAACACAGGCTGCCATTAAAAAAATGAATAATTAATAGAGTATAAAAATATTGCATGATAACTATAAGAATCAATCAGAGAAGGTTAGAAAGGAAGAAAGGATTAGGAAGAGAGAGTGAATAAGCAATTCACAAAGTGACAATGTGGGATATATGTATATCTCCCAAATATACAACAAAGTCTAGAAGATTTAGGATCTTTGCTTGGAAATGTTTACAGAGGTATTTTTATACCCCAGCTACACTCCAAGGAATTTTTTCTCAGGTAGACAACAAATGTTGGAGGTGCGACAGTGAAAAAAGAGGTAACTGGTAATGTATTTTCTGGTAGTGTATTGAGTTGGTAGACTTTAAAGATTCCCTGCAGACTGCTCTGTCAGAGATGCTGAGTGAGCAGATTGGTTTAACTAAGGAGATGATTTTTTGAGCTATGGTACAGAATCGTAATTGCTTAGACATAATAAAGCCTTGCTGAGTGTAATTATGGTGGTTGCCAAAAAAGCAATTAATAGAAAATGGAATTCAAAGTTTAAACCAACTCTACTAGAAGTAGTGAATATAGTAACAGATAAAACAATGAGAATTGGGATCTTTTGAAAAGGGTGGGAGCAAACTACATAGGAAAAAATGAGAATTGTGGGAACAATGTATACAGAGAAGGAATGAGGTTTAAAAGAAGGCAGGATTTGATTGAGCTGAGTAATGCTTAACTGACAATGACTGGATACATTATACATGATGTATAAGGTTTGCAGCTACAGTTGTGTTAACATGGTCTGTAATGCATAATGTTTGTAACTAAAATTATGTCATTATGGTTTGATTTCATTTATAGTGTATATTTATTTATATAAATGTAAGGTTGCAATTTAATAAAGATGTTTCTTGTTTACAAAAAAAATTACCCACTCCTCTAATTCCTTTTTAGGCAATGCCAGCCTAAACATTCTGCATAGTAAATTTTACTTAAGAGAAGTAAAGATATTACTGCTCAGTGTTGGGAGTCTCCAAGAAGCACCACTCCCTGAAACTGCTCTTCGTCCTTCAGAGTGTTGACATCGGTGCAATGGTTAAGTTATGGAAGGCAACCCCAGCAGTGCAAGGCAATAATGCCTTCCACAAATTTAGAACAGCTACCATACAAGAAGGGCAGGAAGTGGAGGTGAATCAATCTATATAAAAAGTAAGCTCTCCTCAAGATTGGTCAAACAACGTGGCACAATTGAGCTACTCCATGTACAACTAACCTTAGGTAAAGTCCCATACAATGTCCTTGTTGGCTATTGGGCCCATCTATAACCTTGGATAACCATACCGCATACTTGAATGTACTGAAGTCATTCACAATTCAACCCAACACCATATTTATGAGGATACATACACAACCGTTAATATGCAGACTCAAAGGTTCCTGGATTTGTAAATGCAGACACTCTGGAACTGCTAGTCTGCATACCTATAAGGGGTACAAATATCCTGGATCTTTTGCTCACAAATATGAGAGAATGTTGCCCCCCACACACACACACACAAATGCAGTGTCCTTACTGCTTAAATCAGATCACAAAGCAGTAGCCCTTGAAACAAATATAAAGCCTGAGCTCACAGTAAACCCCAGAACCTTTAAGAACTTTTTCAAGGCTACCTACATCCTCTTTAGTGATGGCATAGCTAAATTACAACCCTTCAAACTTAGAGAACACTATGGCCAACTTCACGCTTCTTAAGACAGAGGTGGCAAACTTCACAACACCCATGCAGACAGACAATAGAGGTACAACTGCTGAATCCTACACAAATGCACTTTATAAGCACTTACACGAGTGCATGGATCGTGCAATCCCTAACAGAACCAAGATGCTATCCTCCAAAAAAAGGAAGCCAATCTGGTGATCCCCTGCAATAAACAAACTCTACAACATAAGAAAGAAACTGTTACAAAAAAGAGTAAAATCCCATGATTGGAGAAACTCCCTGGCCAGCCTCAGTAAGTAGCTGTGATCCCTCATAAAATCCTCCAAGGTTAGTTATGAAAACAAAATCACCGCTGATTTCAAAGACAACCACAGAGCATTCTATAGCTATGTCAAGAATCTCAATGGCAACACTAAGATCTACACTGAGTTACAGCACAATGGCACTAAATATACAGAACCAACTGATATTGCCAGCATCCTGGCAGATAGGATCAGTGCTAACTTTACCCCCCTCTCACCCCCTAAAGGGCACATCTCTATACCAGAAGAATGCAAAGTTCCTGTAATCACAACTACACAGGTAAAAGCTGCACTCTATAAAGCCAAGAACACAGCATCTATGGGACCTGACAACATCCCATTCTGCATTCTGCGTGAACTACAGAATAAACTGGCACCCCACCTAAATACCATGTTCAATCATAGCCTCACCTCAGGCTTTGTGCCCACTGAATGGCGCACAGCGACAGTTATCCCACTCCACAAAGGGGGACCCCCCACGGCCCCTGGGAACTACTGCCCCATTAGACTGCCGAGCCTGGTCTGCAAGGCTATGGAACGTATCATCACAGAACTTATAAACAATGACATTGGTAATCTCCAAACTTTGGACCCCACCCAGTTCGGGTTTGTAAAAGGTAGATCAAGTCTCCTAAACCTGATAGACGTCTTTGAAGCTGTCACCAAAGCTGTAGATGAGGGTAAGGTGGTTCACACAGCCTATCTAGATCTCACCAAGGCTTTAGACACCATCCCCCACTCTGGAATTATATATAAACTCCCTAAACTAGGTATAAATCCCTATGTCACAAGATGGGTTGCCAACTGGCCCACTGACAGAACCAACACTGTGAAAGTATCAGACTCCAAATCTGACTTCAGATCAGTGACAAGTGGAGTACCACAGGGTTCAGTCCGGGGTCCTCTCCTGTTTGGTATCTACTTCTCTGAAGTACAGGCTAACACAGAAGGTCTTTGGATAATGAATTTCGCAGATGACTGCAAACTAGGAGCCATAATCGAAACTCCTAACAATGTGGACATCCTACAAAAGGGCCTCACTGAGACAGATGCCTGGTGTGAAAGCCATGGCCTCAAATGACCTCAAGCTCAATGCCAAAAAGTGCATTGTCATCCCTTTTTGGTAAAAAAACTCTGTACCCATGAACTGCCATATAGGCAGTAGTCTACTTAACACCGAAAGTGTGATAAGAGACCTTGGGACACAGGTGGACAGTAGTCTCTCCTTTGATAATCACATCGTCACAATAGTCAGGAAATCCTTCTACATTGCACACCTCATCAGAAAACGTTTCTCATCCAGGAAAAAAGAGGTCATTGTTCCCCTCTACTCGTCACTCATTAGACCCATTGTAGAATACAGCGCCCCTTTTGGTATGTACCTCACAAGACATCTACAACAACTGGAAAGGCCGCAGAAATACTTCACAAAGAGGATTACTGGCCTCAAACAGATGCCCTATGCAGACCGTCTCAAAAGACTCTCGCTTTACTCCGTTGCATATCACCTACTCAGAGGCGATCTCTGCCTAACATGCAAAGCTATGTCAAACCCAGAGCTGTTGAACATGCTCCACATAAATAAATCTCAATCCCTCTGAGCTACACGCTCTAGGGACCTAAACCTTGTCACCACAATAAACAGAACATGCTGGAGGGATAGATTCCTGTCCCAGAGACATCCCATACTCCTGAACCAACTACCTATCTATATCAAACAAAGCTCCTCATTAGCACTCTTCAAGAAAAATCTTGATGATTGGATGAGAGATGGGAAATTCACCCCGGGGATCACCTCTGTGGCTTTGCTCGACAGGGGCACAGGAAAATAATTTTCTTGGGTGGTGAAAGCCAGGGTACCTTTTTGGCTAGGCTTATATAGGCCCTAGGGCCAATAGCCTAGTAACTACCTATGAACCAATGTGGAAGTGTTTATGGAAACCCTGTACAAACAGGTAAACAACTGAATACAAACAGCAGTACCAAACCAAAATAAACTTGAAACAAACTCCAGAAACAATCCCCCCTTTGTGGTCCTCCAGAATAAATAGATTGTACAACAAAAGAAAGAAAATCCTTTCCAAAAATTGGAAGGGCTATGCCCAAAAGGCTAATAGACAGAGGCAGACAGTGACAATGGCCAAATTAACATACCCCCGACATAACCTTTAAAATCTTCCTAAATAATGCAACTCCTCCTAATAAATGCCCATGATATTTAGGTACACAGTTGGGTTACGTGGCTAAACGTGCAGAGCCCCTGGTAGCTAAGCATACGCCTGTAGACCTATGACAATTCCCTCAGTAGTTTCTACAGGCAACTCAGGGAACTAAGCAAGTTCGACAAAGCCAAGTTCGACAAAGCCAAGTTCAAGACAAACATAGACTCTCTGGCTAAGGATTACCATAGCATATTTTTTGAGTTATGTCTGCAACCTTAAGTGAACCACCCAACAGTGTGCTGAGCTAATAGTAAATGGAGCTCCCGGTACCAAACTAGAGGATGTAGAAACTTTGGTGGCTGATAAATTTAATTCTAATTTCACCCCTATTATTCCCAGTTATCCTGCAGGAAGTGCTCTGTACCATTTCTCCCCAGCTATCACAAACAAGCCGGTCCTTAATGCGCTCTCCAAAGCTAAAACCACTGGATTGATGGGTCCTAATAATATCCCAGGATGCCTCCTAAATAACTTGAAACAAAATCTGTCAGGCCAGTTAGAATCTCTATTTGACCACAGCCTTCTGACAAGCGTCAATCCTAGTGAATGGAGGACTACAGTGCTCATCCCTCTACACAAAGGGTGACCCTCAACAGACCTAGGAAACTACAGACCCAGAAATTTGACTAGTTTTATTTGCAAGACTATGAGAAGAATTATCATGGACCTGATAAACAAGGACATAGGAAGTCTTCAAATGCTGGACCCATCCCAGTTTGGTTTTGTCAAGGGTAGGTCATGCCTACTAAGCCTGGTGAACTTTTTCGACAAAGGTCTCTAGAGCCATGACTAGGGCAAAATGATGTATGCTGCTTACCTTGACCTGGCAAATATATTTGACACAATACTTCAGTCAAGTAGTAGAGACAAACTCACAAATTTATGCATAGATCTCTATGATACCCAATGGATAGCTAAATGGCTCAAGGATAGGACACATGAAGTTACTGTGGGAGAATCCAACTCCACCAAGAGTCTTTTTACCAGTGGTGTCCCACAAGGCTTGGTACTGGGGCCTCTGTTCAGAATATACTTCTCTGAACTTAAAGCAAATGTAGAGGGCCGTTGACTGACCATATTTGCTGAACACTATATCTTTGTTGATTGCACCCAGCTTGCAGATATCCTCTAGGTAGGTTTGACACTGACAAATAACTGGTGTCAGGGTCATGGCCTAAAACACAATGAAAAAATGTATAATTAAACCCTTTTTGAAGAAGACCACCCCTGCAAATGACAGCACTGATAGCACTCCCCTAACAGGAGTGTTACTACCCCTTCTCTGGAACAGAATCCCCATCCATGTAACACAGAGTTCCTTCCTGAACCAATTCAAGTATAACTTGGGCAGTTCGATGGGGAACAGGAAATTCATCCCTGGTTTGGCACCTCTGTCTCTAATGGACACAGGCAGTCAGTAAATTGTTTATCTCTAGGACCCCTGCTTGAAAATATTTCATCTCCCAAACCTTTGCTTACACTTATCAAATGTACTAGAACATGTCGGAGATTTGAGATGCATGGCTAGCTTAAAAGGCCCCTGTGGTCATTAAGTTCATAGGTGTGTACTAGGCTATGAACCTGTAAGAGTAGACACAGTGCTAAGGGACTTGGGAATTCAAGTTGACAGTAACATGAACTTTGATCACCACTTGTCCTTGCTGGTGACAAAAACCTTCTACATGGCAAAACTTGTAAGTTAGGGTTGGCATCCAGATCTAAGGAGATCATAGTCCCACTACTCTCAGCCCTCATTAGTCCAATAGTCAAGTACAATGTACCCTTTGGAGTCTAGCTGGAGTGGCTATAGAGGTTCCCTACTAAGAAAATGCAGGATGTAAATGTAATGCCCTACGCAGGCCGCATCAAAAACCTGTCCCTGTACTTGGTCTCCTACAGAATACTGTGGGGAGCTCAATGCTTAACTTACAAAACATTCTCCAATCCAGCCCTAATAGATCTGCTGCACATTCACAAAACAAACAGCACTAGAATTACCGAATATAAGGATCTAAACAGACAGGTTTGTGTCTCAAACATTACCCTTTCTCTGGAATATACTCTCCTTTCATGTCAATCAGAACTGCTCCCTAAGCCTATTCAGATGCAGCTCAGACCAGTAAATGAGGAAATGCAAATTCACCCTTGGCTTGTTGCCTGTATCCCTTATGGATATGGGATGCTTGTAGATGTCGTAAGGCACAGGCATATAACAAAGCCGTTCTAGTCCTTGGGCTTTGATAATTGGGAAAAATTTGGACATGAATGGCTAAGCTTAAAATGTTCTAGGGCTATTAGCCTAGTAACGTCTGTGATAGATGATGGTCCTTTTACCCTAATGTAGTCATACTTGTCAGGCAAAAGATTCTTTAGAGCCCTTGTGATGTTGACAACTCACCATAACTATGTCTTTTTCCAGACTTGTGAGTACAGAGTCTGTGCATTTAAATACTAAGACATTTTTATTTGTACATTGGCTTGGATTAGTAGATTTGAAGTGAAATGTCTCTTGGTAATTCATTTCTGTAGGTAAGCATGAAAGAAGTGTTACTGGATTTTTGATGAGACCTAGTTTTCTTAGTTCTAGAAGGACTTGGTAAATGTTTTTTAGAGCTTCGGCATAACGCATTTGAATATGGTTATGTTTAGTTGCTGGTGAGGGTGTGTGTTTGTAAAGGTGTGTGCAGGTCACAGATTTTACATTTAGATGAGAGAGAGAGAGGACTCCAGTTTATTTAAATATATTCATATTTTTCAGATGTAATTATCTGTGTTGATTATTAGTTTATTGTCTGTCAGCAAAAGGCAATTCCTACCAAAAGGAAACCAAGAGCTAAGCAGCTGAGAACAGACTGGAAACAAGCAGACTGACTTTCCTTTTTATCTACTGAAGAATCTAGCTTAACGCACATGAAACAAGGTTTATGTAGCAAAAATTTAGTTTTATGGAAGACTGTAACTAAATCATTAAATTATAGGGTACCCAGAATAGCCCAGAACAGCCATGTGTAATCGAACAAGATCATCTGTGGAGGAGGGTACAGAATATGCTACTAATAGGAGTAGGAATAGGATGGAATAGAGTTGTGGGGTGGGTGAAGCTGGCACTGCCCAGCACAAACTAAAGGCGCTTATTGAGTAAGGTGACAGCTGTGAAGGTCCGAGCAGTGAAAGCCAGCTGTGGGCTGCTAGGAGGAGTAGATAGTAACCAAGGGATTGCTTGTGGCTGTTTGTATAACTACATACAAAGTATGAGCAGTGAAAGGCAGCTGTGGGCTGCTAGGAGGAGTAGATAGTGACCAAGGGATTGTTTGTGGCTGTTTGTATAACTACATACAAAGTATGAGCAGTGAAAGGCAGCTGTGGCCTGCTAGGAGGAGTAGATAGTAACCAGGGATTGTTTGTGGCTGTTTGTATAACTGCATACAACTACAGGCAGCTGTGAACACAGATAGCAGTTGACCAAAGAATGTCCGGCAAGAGGTGGAGATAAGAACGCAGATATCAATGAAGTCACCTGTGTCGGTGGAATGCATGCTACAACCTACCTGTGAACAGCACAGTGCCGTGCAAACATGGGGAGTTTTATAATAACATCAAAAACTGCTGAAAAACTCAAAGAAACACAATGTCCAATAGCAAATTACACTCCCTTAAAGGTCCCAAAGCATTAGCTGCACAGAAATGGCCTTGTTCGCTCTCCTGCCACAAAATTAAGCCAGCAAACAATTTTCTTTACAAATTGCTTTAAAGCATAAACAACTGCACAGCTGTCTTAGTATCTTCTATAAAGTATCAAAACAGAAACCACTTATGCCAGATCTTGTAGAGCTTGGTATCAGGAGCATATCTTAGTATGTTCTGTAAAGTAGGAAAACAGAAACCACTTATGCCAGATCTTGTAGAGCTTGGTATCGGGAGCGTATCTTAATACATTCTGTAAAGTAGGAAAACAGAAACCACTTATGCCAGATCTTGTAGAGCTTGGTATCAGGAGCATATCTTTTTTTTTCCATAATAAATCTTTATTGTTATATTATTTTCATACACAAGTAAAAACAAATACAAAATTTTAAAAGAAAAAATGCAAAACAAAAGACTACTAACTAATATCACTATCACACCAAACAAGTATACAGTATTTACAATAATGCTTCCATGTAAACATTAAGAATTGAGAAAAAACAAAAAGTAGTTAATAATATTTCCAGTAATATACAGTTTAAATACAAAATTCTCTCCAAGCAAGTATATAAATGTGAATACCTTCAAGTTAAAAGTGTTATGCTAATATAATATTAAATATCTGTTGCCAAATTTTTGGTTTATTAATGTTTTTATTATTCAGACTTAAGAGTAGTTTATGAACTAATATATGCCTTGTTGCCAAAACTCTAAAGCTTTCCCAAGATGTTTTAGATGGGTCTAACCAATTAGTGGCTATATAAAGCTTCACTAACAGAAAAATATTAATATATATAGTACTTTGTGATCTAGGGAGTTCTTTTGGAGCAATATGTAAAATCGTAAATTTCCATGACAGAATTGTACTTTGGTAACCCATCTTCTGAAGTTGAATCTTAAGGGAATTCCAAAGCTTATATATGCATTTACAGCTCCAGAACATATGAAGAAGATCAGCCGGTTGATTTTTACAGTATGGACAAGTTGGAGAGTTTTTAGAATTAAATTTATGCAGGGTAAGGCGTGTATAATATACATTATTCCATATCATCAACTGGGTATGCATCAGTTTTTGAAGAGAAGTAGATTTGATAGTCAGGTCAATTGCTTTTAACATCTTACTTTTGTCTGTCACTAAACTTTTGTCTTCCCAATAGTTGGATAACAGAATTTTATCATGAAATGTAAAGTCTTTAATTAATTTATTTGTTGTTGTTATATATTTAATATCCTGTTGGATCAAAGCATTCATGAACATTTTCATCTTCAGGTTTAAAATTTATAAAGTAGCTCATAGCAAGTTCTCTAATTTGTCTCAAAATAAAAAGATAATTTTTGGGTAAATTAAATTCTTGTCTTATTTGATTGGCAGAGCGGTCCAGATATTTGTATATATCAATCAAAGTTAAATTAACTATCAGTGGAAACTTTTTAAGATCAATTAATTGATTGTTCAATTTTAAATTAGGATTCCTATGAAAGGGTTGAAAAAACATCATATACTGACCCAGATCCAAAGATTGAAATAAATCTTGTATAGATAATATGTTAGTTTTAATGTGTTCAATAATCCCATACATTTTCAAAGTATCTTTACCTAAAAAGGGTATTGCTTTAGGATTAATGTTTAACTTTAAAACATATTTATAATTCAAAATCACCCAAGTTGGTGTCCACTTAATAGTAGTTGTATCATAGTTGGCAATTCTTAGAATTCTATTACAGTTCATGATTAGGTAGTACAATTCAAAGTTAGGCAACTCCAGTCCTCCTTTATTTTTTGGGGTCATTAATTTTATCATAAGATATCCTGGTTTTTTTTTTGGTTCCCAAATTAATTTAGCCAATTCTTTATGAATTTTTTTAAAAAATGTTTTCGAAAGTATTAATTGGGCTGACCTAAAAATATAAAGTAATCGTGGTAACACATTCATTTTGACAATTGAAACTTTTGCTAGTAGCGGCAATCGTAAATTTTTCCACCTCCCGAAATCAGAAATTATTTGGTCCCAAATTGTTTTAATGATATTATTGTAGAAGTCTTTATTGTCTGTAGAAAACTCAATACCTAAATATTTAATTTTTTCTTTAAATGTTACCTGCCCAGCCAAAGGCAATAACGAAAAAGGTTTAGGTGTCTTTAAAGGAAAAATATTGTTTTTTTCCAAGTTAATTTTGTAGTTAGAGACTTCTGAAAAATCATTAACAGCCTTCAATAATTTGTCAGTGTCAGATATTGGAGATGCACAATAAATATTAAGATCATCCGCAAAAGCTGCCATTAAGATTTTAGTTCCATAAATTATTGGGACATTATGATAAACATTCTGTTTAATATATAAGAACAGAAGTTCAAGATAAAGATTAAATAGTAAAGGGGACAAAGGGCAGCCCTGGCGTGTTCCAGTCTTAATCTGTATTCTTTTGGAGAGGCTTCTATTAATGCACAGTGTAGTATAGGGATTACTATATAATATTTGCAACATTTGAACAAATTCATGGGATATATTAAAATAAGGTAAAAGAGCAAACAAAAAATTTGTATCAACCCTATCAAAGGCCTTCTGTGCATCAATTATAAGGGCATAGATATTAAGATTATTTTGTTTAGCATGTGTTATCATAGTATGTAATTTAAGAGTATTATCACTGGTTTGTCTACCTGCCATAAATCCAGCCTGTTCTTTGGATATTATATGAGTCATGATTTTCTTCAGTCTAGATGCTATAATGGAGGTTAGAATTTTCATGTCTACATTCATTAATGATATCGGTCTATAATTATCGGGGTTTTGAGGATCTGAATTGGCGTTATGTATAAAAATAGTCTTTGAGGCGTTAAGATGAGGATCATTAATAGTATTCCTAATTATATAGTTAAATATAACTGAAAGTATCTTGCCAAAAATATCCGCAAACTTTTATATAAAGCTCCACTGTCATCCTATCAGGACCTGGTGATTTATGTGATTTCATATGTTGAATTGTATATACTATGTCTTCTTCAGATATCGGTTTAACTAAATCATTCTGGAAACTTAATTGATTGTAAAAATTGTTCATAGATTCTATGCAAGGAAATATCCTTTTGCCCATCATACATTTTTGTATATATTTTCTCAAAAATATTAATAATATACTCTGTTTTAGAATATATTTTATTATTAAATTGTATTTCCGAAATTTGTAGTGTTGTTTTTGATTGATTAATGATCCTAGCCAACGCTCTTGATGGTGTTTGAACGTGATTAGCATATCTCGCTAACATCTTATATTCTTGGAATGTTAATCTGCTATTTTGTATTAAGAAGAGATCCTTCTGACATTTACATAGTTCTTTCTCTGTTTGTTCATTAAAATTCTGAATCAGTTGTTGATCCAATAATTTAATTTTCGTTTCCAAGTTTTGAATATCTTTATTTAGTATTTTTTTATAATAAGAGGCTTTTTGCAAAAGGATCCCTCTTATTTATGTTTTAACTGTTGCCCATTCAATATCTGGGGCATATTGTTGTTTCTTTAGACTAACCAGTAAGTCTTTAAGGTACTTTGTAATTTCCTGTATTATGTCTTCCTTATTCAGCAGATTTGGATTAAGAGACCAATTATAGCCTCTTTGCCGCAAGGTATCTTTTATCTCCTTAGCAAAACTCAGCGAAATTTTCGAATGATCTGATAAATACCGTGCATGTATAACAACTATAGGTTCTAAACTAATCAATGTTCTTGAAATCAGGAAGAAATTTATTCTGGACCACATTTTATGACATGGGGAATAAAATGTAAAATTATTTGCACTATTAGCCATTGTTTAAATAGTGAAAAGGGTCATATAGTTGAAAGTCTTCATTAATATCATCCAGTGCCAATACTGCATGCTTATTAAATGCTTTGTGTGGACAAGATCTATCCAACTTTGGATTTTGATAAGCATTCCAATCACCTCCAACAATTACGTAGTATCTATCAAATTGTGTTAAAATTGAATACAGTGATGTTATGAATATTTGTTGATTATTACAAGGTGCATATATGTTTAAAAGTAAAATAGGTTTATCAAATAAGGTAGATGCCAGAATAGCATAGCACCATCGTCCATCTTTATCTGTATTAGAATCTAAAATGTTGTCCTTATATTGGTCTTTAGTAATTATAGCTACCCCAGCACTATTTGACTTATCTTCCGATGCTATTACTTCTCTGATCCACTTTTTTTTATATCAACCCATTGATCATTCATTAAATGCATTTCTTGCAGTAAAATAAACCACGCCTTAGCCTGCAACAATACATGTAACAATAGTTTCCTCTTCTTTAAATTCTAGAGCCCTTTAACATTCCATGAATCTAATTCCCACATTACCAAGGTTGACTGTACAATAAAGGTTTTGGAGAGAAAAGATTAAAAAAAAATACAGTATATTCAAAACCATACATGATCTGGAAGCAATCCATATATCCCGTCCTAAACCAGTGCTTACCCACTCTAACCCCAGACCAGGACATATATAGGTCTTGTGTAATATAGAATAACAGAAGGTTTAAGAAAAGAAACAAACAGGAAAACATCACATTATAAAATTTCAAACATGTTCCATAGTTGAGACCTATATAATCTAACTTAACTACGACAAAGCCTAAACTAAACATTCCCTAACAAGCACTGCATTGAGCTACATCTCCCCAATCAAGTATATATAAGCAAATCAAATTAAAATACAATATTACAGTACATATGAAAATAAATTGAAAAAAGGAAGTTTTAATATTTGGATTAGCTATCTGTAGATAAACCGCATGCATAGAGACTCACAAAAAAAAAAAAAAAAACATATTAAAATACAATCCTATGTTAAAATAAATATATAGGTAGATACAGGTATCCCTGGTTATAAACCAACACTATCATAGTTTTATACTAAAGCAAACTACTAACTAATATAAAATGCATTATCACTTTAACACAGTACATTATGAACTATAATGAGAAGCGTATTTATACAAACATTACTAAATCTCTGCACCCTCTCTAAGTAATATAACCACAACATTCTACATAAACATGTATAAGAGAAACAAATAAAATATTCCTATGTGCTTACTTTACCATACAACAGTGTTATTTTGAAGTTAAATGAATAAAAAGATGTTAAAACGGTTTCCTTTGGTTTCCCAAGCCTGGAAACCCTGTGAAATACTCGCGACGGGAGACCGCTTATACAGACGGACTCCTGGAAGTGTCACAGTGAAATCTGCACCCACAACACCATTTTAGGCACTTCCTGTCTTCCTCCTTGTTGAAAACACTTCGTAGAAGCCATAAAACGATGGGAAACGAACGCAGGTAATCAAGATAAGCAAAAACAAACAGTTTTATTACTCTGGAAGAGGCCTAGAGCTTTTTAAACGCAACCAAAGGATTATCCAGTCCTGGGAACACAGTAAACAATGGATCCGACCTCAGCAGCGTGCCAGTCTCAACAAAAGTTCAATTCAATTCTCTGATACAGGTAAAGCCTTGAAAACTTTAAGAAACAGATTTTTTTGCCTCATTTTTAGTGGAAATAGCATGTTTAATCCCATCCATTGTAAATTTAAGCATATGTGGGTATTTCATTTGAAACTTAATTTGTTTGTCAATAAGAAATTTACAGTATGGAGACAAAGACTGTCTAGCTTGTCTTACCTGTATGGGTAAATCCTGTGACATGGATATTTTATTATTTTTCCACATGATATAGCCTCCAGTTTATTTTACAGTAGTAAGTATTCTGCTTACATCTTGATAAGTATTTTAATATATACAGGTCTAGGAAAGTTAGATGCTTGTGACTCTCTCAAAGCTCTGTGCGCTCTTTCAATAATAATTTGTTTCACCCCATCAGAGTCATTTAACAGCACTTCAAAGATTTGTAATATGGATGGAATTAATTCATTATACTGAATAGATTCTGGAATCCCTCTGAGAATAATATTGTTTCTCCTGGATCTTGCTTCTAAGTCCATAAGCCTGTTTTGCATAGCCTGCATATCCACATCATGTAGATTAGTTTTCTTTTCAAGTAAAGTTAATTTATCCTCAGTTTCAGAAATTCGAGCTTCCGTCTTATCCATTCTCTCCAGCAACTGAGTACACGAGTTCCCAAATGTTTGTATTTGACAAGTCATTTCTATAAGAGCTTCTTGTATGGGTAGCAGAGCATTTCTGATATCTTCCATGTTTAATGGTTGTTCAGATTTAGATTTGGTCCCTGATTTCTGTTGTTCCTGTATTTTAGTAATTTATTGTCTTTTAGAAATCACATCCTTTTCAGGTGACTGCAATTCCGAAAGTTTTGTTTTAGTAGTGGTTGTATCCATGTTTTTTTCCTCTTTTGACATCTTATTTGAACACAAAGTCTTGCAGTATAGAAAGCACACAGTTCCTTTGTTTACTTCTCTCTGCAGAGCCAGCTAATCTGTTGTAATCCAGTGAAATATATTCCTTTTTTCCGGTTTTTCTTCTTAGTAATAGATAGTTAAGTGTAGTTGAAGTTATTTTATCGAAGATTTGATGTTAAAAGCTTTATATTATCCACTCAGGGTTTAGATTTCCTCAGGTTAATTAGAGAGCTGCAGTTCAGCAGTGCTTACAGAACGGCAACCATCTTTGAATCCCAGGAGCATATCTTAGTATGTTCTGTAAAGTAGGAAAACAGAAACCACTTATGTCAGATCTTGTAGAGCTTGGTATCAGGAGCATATCTTAGTATGTTCTGTAAAGTAGGAAATGAGAAACCACTTACGCCAGATATTGTAGAGCTTGGTATCAGGAGCATATCTTAGTATGTTCTGTAAAGTAGGAGAACAGAAACCACTTATGCCAGATCTTGTAGAGCTTGGTATCAGGAGCGTATCTTAGTATGTTCTGTAAAGTAGGAGAACAGAAACCACTTATGCCAGATCTTGTAGAGCTTGGTATCAGGAGCATATCTTAGTATGTTCTGTAAAGTAGGAAATGAGAAACCACTTATGCCAGATCTTGTAGAGCTTGGTATCAGGAGCGTATCGTAGTATGTTCTGTAAAGCAGGAAATGAGAAACCACTTATGCCAGATCTTGTAGAGCTTGGTATCAGGAGCGTATCTTAGTATGTTCTGTAAAGTAGGAGAACAGAAACCACTTATGTCAGATCTTGTAGAGCTTGGTATCAGGTGCATATCATAGTATGTTCTGTAAAGTAGGAAATGAGAAACCACTTATGCCAGATCTTGTAGAGCTTGGTATCAGGAGCGTATCTTAGTATGTTCTGTAAAGTAGGAAATGAGAAACCACTTATGCCAGATCTTGTAGAGCTTGGTATCAGGAGCATATCTTAGTATGTTCTGTAAAGTAGGAAATGAGAAACCACTTATGCCAGATCTTGTAGAGCTTGGTATCAGGAGCGTATCTTAGTATGTTCTGTAAAGTAGGAAATGATAAACCACTTATGCCAGATCTTGTAGAGCTTGGTATCAGGAGCGTATCTTAGTATGTTCTGTAAAGTAGGAAAGGAGAAACCACTTATGCCAGATCTTGAAGAGCTTGGTATCAGGAGCATATCTTAGTATGTTCTGTAAAGTAGGAAATGAGAAACCACTTATGGCAGATCTTGTAGAGCTTCGTATCAGGAGCACATCTTAGTATGTTCTGTAAAGTAGGAAATGAGAAACCACTTATGCCAGATCTTGTAGAGCTTGGTATCAGGAGCGTATCTTAGTATGTTCTGTAAAGTAGGAAATGAGAAACCACTTATGTCAGATCTTGTAGAGCTTGGTATCAGGAGCGTATCTTAGTATGTTCTGTAAAGTAGGAGAACAGAAACCACTTATGTCAGATCTTGTAGAACTTGGTATCAGGAGCATATCTTAGTATGTTCTATAAAGTAGGAAAAGAGAAACCAGTTATGTCAGATCTTGTAGAGCTTGGTATCAGGAGCGTACAACTCAATGCGTAGAAGCTCATATAAAATGCTCTATGTGACCTGCTTGGGTAACCATCTGAAATGTCGGAATCCACAAAAGTAAGTCCTAGAACACGGAGATCAAATACCCAAAAAACAGACCTACAGATACTAAGTCTGAGATGGCCTCTTCTTGGAATATTCCCTTTTCTCTTAGGCATGGTGATCTTGGAATTGATATATAAAAGCTGAGGGTGTGTGGCTTCCACCACATCAAGGGTGAAGGGATGGCTTGCCCCTCCAAAAAAAGAAGTTACAAGGAGAAGAGCGATCGTTGAGATTTGCTCTTCATTTTGGTCTTTTTTCCCTTGTTGAGACTCAGCATTTTGACTGCCAGCATTTCAACAGGGAGCCCTTTCTTGTCCTGTATGCAGTTTATTTCTAGTGTGTTTATAACACCTTCATATAGCGATCGGACTTGTACTGTTGTTATATGTTTGTAAGCTTGTCTTATTCACATTTAGTTTTTGTAGATATCATTACCTCACAATCCTATAATTCCAATTTCTTAGTTAGGTGAATACATCATGACCTAATTTCTGGCCTGCTTTTGTGTTTTAACATTATCTGTAATGTTTGTATATATGAACAAAGGTGAAATCACTGAAGTAATTCCACAGAGTATATTTTAACCATGTAATTTATGTTTTTTTTAATTACTCAGGATATAAAATGCCACTAGAACAACTGTTGTCATATATTGAAAAACCTGGTGAACTTCCATTTCATGGGAAGGTAGAAGATATGACTGTGCTTCAGACAGATCTTCCTGAAGTCCCACTAAGCAGTAAGTAAATACTTCGCTAAAGAATTAATTTGGCTTCCCACGTTATATATGAAAAGAATCTGTGGTTAAACTAATGACAGTATTCATAGTGCCAGGCTGCAAGAATGTGTAAGGGGAATGTGAGAACCATGACACTACATGGCTGTGTAAGTATAAGAACTGCAAACAAGTGGCACTGGTTTTTGAAATTCTCAGGCCTGTGAGGGAGCACCCAATACAAATTTTGCAGAGCTGAATCTGTGTAAACTGAGCTACAAAGAATGCAGACATGCATGAAGTAGGCACACATCTGTATGCATGCTACACGTGTTTGTAACTTCATGAATGCTATTGTACATTTTTGACAGATGTCCAGTAAGATGTCTCAGCATCGCAGGCCAACAGAATATCAGAACTTTTACAGGCTTTTACTACAATGTGTTCCTTATATGGATACCCTGTTTTGACCTTTATGTGTTAGGAAAGGGAGATGATAACAAAGTTAGAAAAATGGGGGAGAGCGAAAGAGGACAAGAAACACAAAAAGAAGGCATTAAGAGGGTTGTGGTGAAAGACATCGGAAAGGATGGGTATTGTTTTGTGGGAATAAGCACCTTTTTGCACTACTATATATGAGAAGATGGGTAAAGAAGAAGAGCAGAAGGTGTCGGAGAGAGTTGGGGAAGAGGTAACATTACTGACATTCACATAAAAGACAGACAAGACAAGAACACTAGCTTGAGCTCATATAGAAGGTGAAGAGACACAAAGCGGAGATGATGATATCCCCACTGCCACTTCCACCCCAGACTGGAGAGACTTGTATTCCACCCACCCCTGGTGTCCCTGGGAGTAGTGACCCTGATGGCATGAGGCCACTGGTGGTGTGGTGGTCAGAGCCAACTGGAACAGCAAGTTCTGCACCAAATGAAGGAGACATTGGTATGAATCCAACCATCTCTCCACTGACCTCTCCATGCCGGCCTCCATCAGGTTTAGAGGTACTTAACTCATTACAGCTGAGTGACGTCTCTAGGTGTTTCTGAGGTTACCTCCTACTGTGCCTCTAGACGTCAAATATTGTCTGTTCATATTTGCATTAATAATTCCAAAACCATGTTACATACAAGGTATCAAAATATTTTATTTTGAAGCATACATGAGGCAAACACAATTGTATAGATATATGACCTCTGTCAATGAGTATTTGTTAGAACTTTAAGGTGATAATGTCATTGTTTAAAGGATGAAGCCACATCCACTTGGAGTTAAAGGTACACACTCAAAAGGGTTCTACTGGAGGGAATGAGTCAATAGGCTGTTGATCTATGAGGATCATAAAAAAATGGGCCTTGCATTCCCATTTGTTTCTAGCCCTTATATTTTGTCTGTGAATAGCCCAGTGGGTGGGGACATTTACGTATGTCCTGTATCTGTGAGGGACTTGGTTGCTAAACCAGTGGTGAATTTATAGTTTCCCATCTGGTCTTCTAAATTATATCTGTAATCCAGTAAGATAAGTACTTTACTTTTTGTGGAGTGGATGATGGTTCCACAGCAGTAGTATTCTCTGTGGCACATACATATCTCACCAGGGTGATCTATGACTGGAGCAAAACAGAATGAGGTCCCAAATGTTCACATTAGTATTGGACTCACAAATGTGTAATAGATCTGACAGGATGGGGTCAAATAAGGTTCTGCTCATGGGTTAGAGGTTACCTGTTACTAGCCTGTCTAATACCAAGAAGAGGGGCAAGGCTGTGAGAGTCTGCAGAGTTTGTATTATTCAGACCCTTGATTTTATTTTACTGAAAAAGCAATGCAGTCATTCCAGTTGTGACAGTGTTTGGACAGGTACATACTAACAGGGATATTATATTCACTGATTGGCCTAATGAGAGCTACGTACAATGGAATGATTACATCCCTGGACGGGGACATCATACCCTTTGGTATCAGCTGTTTAATGAAAAAGGACTTCCTTACATTAGTGGATACATGCTGCTCAAAGAATAGTTTGTTGTTGGTTTAGGTTCCCAGATCCCTGATTGCATGATCAGTTTTCAGGGGGTGATGTCATTGTGATTGTTACATGGGGAGGGGGGGTATGCTTACTGAAGGATGGTATTATTGCATCTCTTGATGTTTGGTTTCAGCCCATGGTTTTGGCACCAGCGATATTTTTGGGAAAGGCATTGTTGGAGGAACTTGGTGTCTCATGGGAAATGGATAATGACATCAACTTTACATTCATCTGCAAACCTGGTCAGCCATAAACCTTTAACATTTGTTTTCTTCTCAGAGAAGTAAATGCCAAAGATGAGTTGCCCAAGGACTGAAGTCTAGGTACACTGCTAGTGGTAGGTCTTTTAGAAGATGTAAAGCTACCAAACCTAATCTCTTGGGTTCTATTTGTGAGCCAATTTGTGATCCAATGAATTACGTAGGGATTTACATTTACGAGTTTATCCACAATACCAGAGTATGGGATGATGTTGAATGCCGTCGATATGTGGTGTTTGCTGATTTGCCCACATCTATTGCCTCCATAACCTTCATTGTTTGAGAGTTTGTAGTTTGCCTACGTCATTAATTAATTCCATAATGATCCTCTCCATAGCCATACAGATCACGCTGGTCAGGCTTATGGGTCTGTAATTACCTGGGTCCATTGATGCCCTACCATTGTGCAGGGGTATGACTCTTGCTGTCCTCCATTCATTGAGCACAAAGTCTCTTTGGAGGGTGGCATTAAATAGCTCCAAAGGTGGTCTGACAGGTGCTGTTTTAGGTAGACCAGTCGGCAGCACATTATGTTATATGGCCCCATTGAACTAGTGTTCTTGGCCGTGGGGTGTAGATGCAGGTATACGATGTGGGAGTAGAAGAGGATAGAGGAGAGTGGCATTAGAGCTACATTTGTCTGCTCGTTGGAGTTATGTCTTCTGGGTCAGAGTATGTGATGTCATTTACTAGTAGTTCTGCACAGTGTTGCGCATTGTTTCAGATATTTGTTAAATAAAGTTTTGTAGTTATATTTTACCTGGGTAGCTATTTTCAGCTCATATCTGGCCTTGGTTGATTTAATCATGGTTCAGAGTTCCTTGTTTAGTTCAAGAAGTATGTTTTTAGCATCTTGAGAGTTAAAATAAATATATTTTTGTGTGCAATGAGCTTTTTCTTTTATTGTACAATTTGTTTATATTTGGGTTCCACCATGGGGGGGTTGTTAAATGTTGTATTGTATTTACATTAGAGGGGAAGAGATGCATCTATGCAGCTTTTTACAAGAGCGTAAAATTTGACTGCATAGGTTTCTACATATACAGTGTGGTCATCCAGTTTGAGGGGGATTTTGAATTTGATCAGGTCATAATTCAATTTTAGTGGTGTAACCTTAGCATGATCTCTGAATATCAAGGTATCGAAAGATATTTCCAGCTTCAGTCTTGTGTGGAATGTTACCAATTTGCATCCAGACAATAGAGGAAATGACAGCTGGTGGGGAATAAAGCTGATCCATGTTGGGAAGAATAAAGTCCAAGATTGTATCACCTCTGTTTGTGGTATGGACTAACTAGTCCAGAGAGTTTGTATTGACAAAGTCCAGAAATTTCTGGGCGTGCATTTTTGAGAATGTGTAAGTCTCCCCAATTGAAGAATTATACTTTCAGTTTCCTAGGAGAATGATGTTTGCCTTAATGCATAAGGATTCCCTACTGATTAGGTAGGAGGTATTGGTTGAGGGGTTCCTGTAGATGTTCTCTGTGTTTCACTGTTGCAGTCCTGACTTGTGGGATTTCCTGTTGTGGAAGCCTTTGGCCAGGCCAGCTACTATTGTCAAAATCTCCCGCCTCCTATGGCTAGCAGACGTCCTACCCTGTCATCAGTACACTTGGGAATAATGGGAGCCTGCCAACATCATGACATCAGTCTTTTCTTGCCGTAGGAGCCTGAAGCAGTGTTTCAGTGCATCGGTTGGTCTGCACCAGAGAGGTCTTCTAAAGCTAAGTAGTGCATTGGGGAACTCTCTTCTTGCTTTCACTCATGTCAGATAAACTTAACAATTGTCTCTTGTGGTAACAGGTCTGGAGTCACTAAGCAAACCTTGGCTTCCGATAAACAATCTTGTTCCTGTGACATTCCTTTGAGGCATCAGCCTCCATCGGTTGTGCTTTACAAAGGTACTGGCATCAAAAGCTACTTCTAAGAAGGTTGCTACATCAGGTCCTATGCCTAGGCCTACTGGCTCCCACCCATCAGGTTATTAGCAAGACCTGGTCACGTTAGCAAGAACTTCATCTCATTAGTCAGAGCTAGGCAACAACCCCCTTTAGAGTCTTCCTCAGGGAAAAGAAGGAGGGATCCTATCCCTGATGTTTTCTCTGAAACTCCTGATTCAGATGAGGATTCTGACCAGGAGGGCTCTGTCTTTGAGGATGGACCTTTCCTTAGTTGCTTTGAAGATTCAGATTCTGAGGAGAATCTGCCTTCAGCTTGACCTCCTGAAGACATCACATTTGGGGAAACACCCCATGCCATGAGGGAACATTTCCAATGGGAGGCACAAGAGTGCCCACAATCTAAAGAGGGTTAGGGAGTTCCTTGACCTCTCAGAAAACAAACCATTTACTATTCCTTCTGTATAGGAGGTGGTAGAGAATATTTTTATGGGCTCATCCCTGCACCCAGGCTGCCTACCTCCAAACTCGCAAAAAACAGACAGATTTTACAGAGTGCTGGACTTGTATAAGTACCTATTCAAAAAGCCTTCTGCTTGCCCAGAGGTTGTCACTCCAGGTCCCAAGGGAGCAAAAGTCAACTCTTCAAAGAAGCCTTTACCTACTGACAAGGAAACCAGGGCCCTTGATAGGTTTGGTAAAAAAGTCTACAATTCTGCTACCCTAGCCATGAGCGCCCTTAACTATCAGTTTCAAGTGATAAAATACCAACAAAGTGTTTTAGGTAAAATGAAACAAAAGAATTCCTCTCCAGAGGACAAGAACATCTCTAAGGAATTGTTGGACCTTTGCCATTCCAGCTCCCAGGTGGCTAGACACTCATTACACTGTGGCCATGATGCCATGGAGGCCTCTAGTTGAGCTGCTATATCTGGCTCTGTCCTTAGAAGGCATGCTTGGCTTAAGAAACAGACCTTTCCAGACCATGTCAAATCCAAACTTCTAGATGCACCCTGGATAAGGACTTCCTGTTTGTACCAAAGGCTGAGGCTGTGCTAAAAAAGATGGAAGTTAAAACAAAAGCTATGCAAACTGACAAGGACTTCCTCCAAGTTCAGCCTCCCAGGTTTAGCAGGAATTTTCTCACTAAACACTGGTCTTTTCCCTCCAAATCAAAGACAGCCAGAGGAAGCCTCAGAGGGAAAGGCCTCAAAGGCAGCAGCAATCACAAAGGCCCAGGCAGTGTTCCTCAGGAACCCCCAGGCAGGGGAGTTGTAGGCCGCAGGGCCCTGGCAGACAGCAGCAATGACTCTTCCTTTCCCCTACCTGTCTCCCGGAAAAGATATGAGGATGACTAGGAAGAAGGCTATCCCTGTTCAAAGAAGACTGGTCCCTCATTACTTTAGACAAATGGGGTCTGAAAGTTATCTCAGACAGTTAAAGGGTCACTTCCAAGGAGCCATTAAGATACTCAGGTTACCCAGATGTTCCACAACATCAAAGAGCTGAGGCCCTTTCTCAGATCCACAACCTATGGTAACAGAATTCAGATCATCAAATAAGGAAAGGGTTGTACTCCAGGCAATGCCTGGTTCCCAGAAAGGAAGGCTCTTGGTGGCCTATCCTACAACTGTCCACCCTCAATCAGTCCCTACTGATACCAAAATTCAAAATGTTGCCTCATCAGAAGCTTTCTCCCATGATAGTGGTCAGTTTAGACCTAAAGGATGCTTTTACTTGCACATTCCTATAGCGGAATCCTGCAGATGTTTTCTTTGCTTCAGGGCAGCTACCAGTCACTTTCAATTCTCTGCACTGCCCTTTGGCTTGTCTACTGCTCCCAGTGTCTTCATAAAGTGTTCATCTCCTATGATCACCTTCTGCAGAACCAGGGGGATCCAGATTTACCCCTATCTGGATGACTACCTTATTCAAGCCACAGTCCAGTCAAAGCTCCTCAAGGATGTGGCCTTCACTCAGTCCTTCCGCACCTCTTTGGGGTTCACCATCAATCTTCACAAATCCAACACAGACCCATGTATCAGGATAGTTTTCCTGGAGGCTGTTCTGGATTCCTCCCTTTAAAAGGCCTTGCTTCCTCCAGAAAAGGTCTGCTTCTTGACTCAGTACTTCCAAAACATTATTCAGAGACAATCTGTCTCAGCCAGGAAGTCCTCAGAGCATTAGGCTCCATGGCATCTTGTATCCTCATGATGCATCTGGCCAAGCTGCACATGAGGAAGCTCCATTGCTACCTCAAGAATCTGTGGTGCCAGCAATCACAGTCCCTGGAGACAGAAATTTCATTGATCCCTTGCCTCAAGGAGAAATTTGCATGGTGGGCATGGGCATGTGGCCAGAACATGGGTCTCCCCTTCAGGTTCATCCACAGGGCCAGACTTTTAACTACAGATGCTTCGGAGATGGCCTTGGGGACTCGTTTCCAACACCTTCAGTCCCAGGATAGATGGGAAGATCAGTTCAGACACAAGCACATAAACTGGAAAGAACTGATGGCAGTGCAAATGGTCCTTGTGGCTTTCACAGATCAGTGGAAACCAGGAGTCCTGATTGTTGAAACAGACAACACCACAGTCATGTGGTATATAAACAAAGGGGCATCCACTCTTACCCCCTTTGTTGACTAGTGATGCAGCTCTGAGAGACACCTCACTCTCTGGGGTTGCACCTCATGGCACAGTACCTCCCAGATGCTCAAAACACTCCTGCAGATCATCTCAGCAGGAACTTGATGGATCCCCATGAGTGATATGTGCATCGGCAGACATTTCTTAACATAGTCCAGAAATGGGGATCCCCACAGATAGACCTCTTTGCCACCGAATAGCATGCTCAACTGAAAAGATTCTGTTCCAGTAACAAACTACCCATAGCCTAGAGGGCAGATGCTTTCTTCTTCCTTTGGCACTATCTGTTCCTTTATGCATTTCTTCCCCTTCCACTTCTTCCAAGGGTCGTCATACAAAATAAGGGAAGAAGGCCCAAGGGTCATCCTGATAGCCCCAGACTGGCCCAGGTAACACTGGTACCATCTGATACTGAATTTAACCAATGAAAACCTGTGGCAGTTACCTCAGAGAGTGGACCTTTTGTCTCCAGACAAGGGGAGGTATGTCCATCTCAGGCTACAGACTCTCAAACTCTCAGCTTGGATAATCCCACTAAATACTACTCTGAGCCCACCCTAAGCAGGCAAGTTCAAGACATTCTAAAAGAGGCTACAAGGCCTGGTACTAGGAAATTATTCACAGCCAAGTGGAAAAGATTCCCCATTTGCTGTCAGCAGCAAGGTCTCAATCCTAAATCAGACAATATCTCTGCCATTTTAGATTACGTGGCTACCCTGGTGAACAGAGGCCTGTCTTTTTCTTTCATCAAGATTCACGCTTCTGCCATTTCCTCCCAGTTCTCTACTCTTCCTCCTAGCTTTTCCAACCCCCTGATGAAACTACTCCTTTGGGAAGGGGTCCACATCAGATCTCCCACACCTTCATGGGACTTCAATTTTGTTTTAAAAAAATTGACGCTACCCCACTTTGACCTAGCAGCTTCTGCTGATTTAAAATTCTAAACCTGGAAGACTGCCCTTTTACTAGCTATCACCTCAGCTAGGAGGGTCTCTGAGCTACAGGCTCTCATGGTAGTGGAACCACTTCTCATATTCCACCCAGATAGAGTATCACTCAGGATTAAGCCATCCTTTTTGCCCAAGGTGGTCACAGACACATCCTTGAATTAAGCCATACACTTGCCCAAGCCTCAGAACAAGAGGGAAAGAATCCTTCACTCCTTGGATGTGCACAGATAGCTTTGCTACAGTCTCGACAGAGATAAATTTTGCAGGAAATCGGACCAGTTCTTTGTGTCCTTTGCCATTGGCTCTGAAGGGAAACCAGTCTCCAAACAGGCTATCTCCAAGTATTTCCTTTTGTTTCAGCCATCATGGTATGAAGCCTGCTGAAACATTAAGGACTCACTTTACTAGGGCCGCTGCTACCTCTGCTGCCTTCCTGAAAGGGGTCCCTACCAAAGACATTTTGGAAGCTGCTACCTGGTCATCTGTGCATATCTTTACCAAACACTGCCACTTATCAGCCTTCTCCAAGTCTAGAGAAGGATTTGCCACTGTCATCTTGCAGGGCATCATCTCTTCTCCATAATCTACCATCCATCCTCATCTCAGCTTTGGGAATCATCCCACAAGTCAGGACTGCAACAGTAAAACACAAAGAACATAATACAGTTGTGTATACCTACCATAAATGTAGATGTTCAAGTGTACTCACTGTTGCAGTCTTCTTTTCCTCCCTCCTTCCCCATGGCCTACAGTAGTAGTCTGCTTCTATTTTCTGCACTAACCAGAAGACTCCCCTGGGTGTTTACCCTGCAAGCCCATTTTTCTGCTTTTGTCCCTTGCTTATGCTTCATCCTGGGGACTCCTACCTCTTAAGGGGGAAGAAAAAGTGATATCATGGTGTCGGCTGGCTCCCTTTATACCCAAGCGTACTGACGTCAGGGTAGGACAACCATCAGTCTTAGGAGGAGGGAGATTTTTACTCTAGTAGTTTGGCCAGCCAGGGGCTTCCACAGCAAGAAATCCCACAACTCAGGACTACAACAGTGATTACACTAACGTTTACATTTATGGTAAGTGTTGCACAATTGTACTTCATTTATGATATGAGTAGGGGTACTGAGAATAGTAAATTGTAAGTGGAGAAGTTCTACGTCATTTTCTTGTTTAATGTGCCTGCAGATTAAATTTTTTAAGAATATGGAAACAACTCTGCCTGTAGTGCCTTCATCAAAAGCAGTGGGCCTGAATCTATGGTAGTCATTTAAACTTTGCAAAAATGGAGTACTATCATCCATCTTGAACCAGTTCTCCATAACAGTATGTATATTGATGTATTCCAGGATAAGGAGTGCTGTAAACAATTGAGTTTTTTGTTTAGGCTCCTAGCATTGAACAGCAATGCTGTTATGTTAATCTGGATTCTGTTTTGTTATATTGTAAGCTTTAGAAGACTGATGTTTCCTAAAAAGGCACTGCATGAGTAGGCAAAGATGTATCCAAAGTACTAAAGCTTGGAAGGATAGGCGCAGGCCTTCTCTGGCAACGTACTGGGGACAGTCTACCATCTCCCACGTATCTTGTACCTCCATTGAATGACACCAGAAGATAAACCATTTGTTGAAGTCAGTAACCTTTTTCTGGTCTCATGTTAGCATTCCTGGTGGCAGAATGCTGCTCAAGCCTTGGTTCATACTTGCCTCTGACCCATATTCCGAAATCCCCATCATGTTCCTCTTCATATGTTCATGGGTGGTACATCACAAGTCATTTGAACCCACATACACAATGCCGGTGTTATATCTGTATGTTTGGTGCAGAGACATGAGTGCATGTTTGATGTGGCGATTCTTGGCACCTGATAGGCAACTGATCTTGACCCTCTCTTTGCACTGCCTGGGGAGTGACGCATCAGTGTGTCTCACTATGGAGTCACCTCCACAGTGTGAAAAAACACAGATAAAAAGGCTTGAATGGGGTGCAGTTAGATGCTTTAAACAGACAGGTGACTGTTCAGACAAAAAAACAGCAAGTTTAACTGAACAAACTTAAAAAAAAAAGTTGTAAAATTGAATTAAGTAAGAAAAAGGTACTGAAAACACCCAAAAATACTCAGTCCAGTAATGTAGTGTACTTCACTGAATATTTTATGCTGATTATGCTTGAAAAATGCCAGCCTGTCTCTCCTGGAAGTCTTTAAAAGACAAGACATTACTATCAGCACTGCATACACTGAGTAGAAGTGAAAGAACCATTAAGATAGTAGCTAGAGCTCCAGTCGGTAGTATCTACCTCTCAGCAGATTACACCCTGCTACTAAATAACCTCTACTGCTCTCCGCAGGTTTATACTTAACTCTATAAACCAACCAAAAAGTATTGTTTAATGTAAGAATAAGCTATAAAAGAAGGAAAAAAGTTGAAAGTCACATGAAAAATACTTTTATTAGCTAGGTGGAGCTGTTATCTAACAAATTTACAAAGATGAACACTCATTATAAGAAGATGCAGGATAATAAGCTACTCAAAAAACACAATATTCGCTGTTTTAAGTAATCTGAAGTTTAATGCAAAATATTGGTAAAAGTGCAAAAACAAGCGAAAAATGCTTGCACAGGAATTTGTTGAAGTTGCATGGCTTGTGCAAGGAAAGAAAGCCCTTCAAGTGAGATGTATCCATTTGTGATTCAGAAACATACTAGTTGTGACAAGGTAAGACCTCACTACTGGCCAGTTCTCATGCTTTCTGATTTGCAGTTACTAATGCAACATGCAGATCAGTCTACCTGCATATCATGGTATGATATGACAAGCCTTATCTGCAAGGCCATGGAGCGTATTATCATGGAACTTATAAACAAAGACATTGGCAACCTTCAAACACTGGACCCCACCCAGTTTGGGTTTGTGAAGGGCCGATCTTGTCTCCTGAACCTGATTGACTTCTTTGAATCAGTCTCCAGAGCCATGGACAAGGGTAAGGTGGTCCACACAGCCTATCTAGACCTTGCCAAGGCCTTTGACACCATCCCCCACTCTGGAATCATAGATAAACTTACTAAGTTGGGCATTAATCCCAATGTCACCCAATGGGTTGCTAAATGGCTTACTGATAGAACCCACACTGTAAAAGTAGCCGACTCCAAATCCAGCTCCAGACAAGTGACAAGTGGAGTACCGCAGGGTTCAGTCCTGGGGCCGCTCTTGTTTGGCATCTACTTTTCTGAAGTACAGGTCAACACTAAGGGACTCTGGCTAACAAAGTTTGCAGATGACTGCAAACTGGGAGCCATTATTGAATCCCCAAATGATGTGGATACTCTACAAAAGGGCCTTACAGAAACAGATGCTTGGTGCCAGAGCCATGGGCTCAAGCTCAATGCCAAGAAATGTATTGTTACCCCTTTGGGAAAAAACATGTATCCATGAATTACCATATAGGTGGCAGTACACTAAACACAGAAAGTGTGATAAGAGACTTAGGGACACAGGTGGACAGTGGTCTCACCTTCGATAACCACATCGCCACAATAGTCAGGAAATCCTTCTATGTGGCACACCTCATCACGAAGGGCTTTTCATCCAGAAAAAGGAGGTCATTGTCCCACTGTACTCATCCCTCATTAGACCCATTATAGAATACAACGCCCCATTTGGTATGTACCTCTCAAGACATCTGCAACAACTGGAAAGGCCTCAGAAATACCTCACTAAAAGAATCACAGGCCTAAAGCAGATGCCCCACGCTGACCGCCTTAAAAACTCCAGCTATACTCTGTCGCATATAGTCTACTCAGAGGCGATCTCTGCTTAACATACAAGGCCATGTCAAACCCAGAGCTGTTGGACATGCTACACTTAAAGAAATCCCAATCCCTCAGAGCTACACGCTCCAGGGATCTAAACCTTGTCATCACAATAAACAAAACATGCTGGAGGGATAGGTTCCTGACCCAGAGACTCCCCAGACTCTGGAATAGATTGCCCATACATGTCAAGCAGAGTGCCTCTTTGGACCTCTTCAAGAGGAACCTTGACGATTGGATGGGAGAAAGGAAATTCACCCCAGGGATCATGTCAGTTGCCCTGCTAGACAGGGGTCCAGGAAAGTAAATAATGTGGGAAGAAATAGCCAGGGAATTGTTATGGCTAGGCTTGTATAGGCCCTAGGGCTGATAGCCTAGTACCAACCTATGAACCTGCTGTTTGTGAAGGCAGTGGAACCCCCTTGCCATTCACTGTCTCACATGCACATGCACAAACACAAGTACACACACTGACACACACACACACACACACACACACACACACACACACACACACACACAAACTCATACACGCATACACACACAGATGTGCATGCAATACACACACACACACACACACACACATGCATACACAAACACATACACACACATACCTGTATGCACAAACATATACATACACAGGTGTGCACACGTGCACATATGCACACACACACCATAGTCCTTGCACTTGTCCCTACCCTTCTGTGACTCCTCCCAATTCCAGTAGTACTATATTTTCATTGTGGTACCTATGTATTAGTTCCTGACGGTTTAGTGCATCACCTGACCCCTGCCCAATCTCCATTAAGATGCCTGTGCCAGTATGACACTTTGGAAAATCATCCCTAGTGTCTAGTGTATCCCCCCACCCCCAATCCCCATAGTAATGTTGGTGCCATCATGGCATTTAAAGTATTCCCATATCTAGTGGCCTCCCATCCATGATCCCCGTAGTAACATCTGTGCCATTATCCTAGTGTAGAGCACAATTCTCCCACTCTCCAATTCCCCATATTTGTATTGGTGCCATCGTGATATTTGAAGTATTCCTGGTGGTCTAGTGGCTTCCCCCACCCTGATCCCCACAATAACATTGGTGCCAGTACAGCAATTTAGACATTAATTCTTGGTGTCCAGTGATGCCCCCAACTCCAGACCCCCATTTTGATGTTCATGCTGTTATGGCTCTTTTAAGTACGCCCTGGTTTCTAGTGGTTCCACCAATCACATTCATATTTGAGGTGGAACACGGCCTTTTGACCATGTTCACTGCAGCAGCATGGTGGGGATAACCATGTTGATCTGCAATGCCAAAAACTTTCCTGAATCACTCTGCCATGTAGATGCCTTTCTGGAGGTGGTTCCTGGGAGAGAACACATAGCTTACCAGCATACTCTTCTCCTCTTGAATGCCTGATTAGCACTCAGCATGGCCACAGGACTAACCCTTCACAGTGCTGCATGTCTTCATGTTGGAGGACAGAGCAGCACCATGTAAAGGTGTTTGCTGAATAGCAGAAAAGTACCACCACGTGTACACAGCAATGTACACATCATGGTATTTTTTTTGAATGCAGCAATTTAGATTAACTAGACTGGAGTGCATTCAATTACTTTAAACAGCCAAGTGACTGATCAGACACAAGGCCAGTTGGTTTAACTGTGCAAACTGCAAAAAAAGTTATTAAATTAATCTGAAAAAGCAAAAAAGAACTGAAACTCCATAAAGATAACATGTACAGTAATTTATTGTCTTGAAGCTTAGAATGGTGGCTTTCCAGGCTGCCCTGCTGTGGGATGTCCACAGGGGTGGAGCCACCACTCCCACCCTGTAGAACAGTTCCAGAACAGTTGGGGTGATGGTGACCTGTCTTTCACCTCACTCGACTGCGGTCAAGGAGCCACAGACTCTGCTGGATCTGCAGAAGGAGACAAGAAAAGGACTCATAATTATTTCTTTGCAAATGCTTTTATTTCACCCAGAAAATATACAGCAGTAATATTTTTATTCAGTACTTTTAAACTGACAGACGGATACAGTAGATGATACAAGAACCTGTATCTCTAGAAATCACTGCATTCTAGACCTACTAATAAATATTCCAAACAAATTCACAGAAGTCAAAGTCGTACCATCCACATTCAGTGAGCTCTGCTGCATAATTTTCTGTAACACACACAAATTATAAACTCCCACACATTAACTACTTTGCGCCTTAAAGCACACAACAAATCTTAGCTTCAAATATTGAACAGAAAAAAACTAAGCATCCATTCTACCTTCCCAGAAATATCCCACTGCAACTGTAAGTCAAATATTTCCCCAAACTGTCTAGGTTAATTAAAAGAATCCTAAGCCAGTAGTTCACAAAAGAACTTAACACTCTTTACAAATAGAGAGATGTAGCCTGGCTACAGTGAACATGTCTTTCTGCCTCAGAAAATGAGAGAGAGAGAGAATATTTTTCTAAGAAACCTAACCAAAATAGCAACTAGATGGCACAAAGCTTCTCAAAAATAATCAGTAATGATTCTGGGACCTTGTCGGCCACATCACCAGGCACTCACTTTTTATATAAAACCGTCTAAAAGCAGACAGCTTCTACCTCCGAAGGCACCATTTATTGTACTGACTTTTTAATTGTCCACACTTCCTTCTGTCCCCTTTAGTTGTCCTTACTCTCTATCTCACAAACAGAAACACCTCTGTAGGTACCTTCACTGAATTTCAAACTATTTGCAGTCAAACACATTGACAAATAGTGTTTGATGCTTTCCCAGGAGCTGGATGACTAACTGTGCTGGTTCATTGTGTTTTACAAAGAACATATGTGACATATTTACATCCTATACCAAAAATACCGTAACAGCAGAATGGAAACAAGCCACAATCAAGCCACTTGCTAAGCTTTCCAAAGAAAGTGCTAGAAGTCTTAGGCCAGTATCAGTATTCCCATCACTTGGAAAAATTTTTGGAACACTGGCCTTCTTGCAATTAACAGCTTAGAAAATGAAATTTCTATATCAGTATTGATTCTATAGAGGATGTAGTACTATTCCAGCTTTCTACATTGTTAGCTGACAATATACTCCACAATGTTAATAAAGGCCTACTAACAGGATCAGCATGAACTGACCTTGTCAAGGCCTTTGAACTCATATAGCATGAACTTTACTAAACTCATGTATTAGTTGGACATAATGGGGAGGAAGTAAAAGCACTGATACATTCTATTGGTTTGAAAACCTCCTGAGTGACAAACACTTTAAAGGTCATTATTGATTACCTCTCATCCTTTATCCATGCTAACTAAAGGTGGCCATTAGGAAAGTTTTATTATCCTTCTGGCCACCCAACCAAACTACTCATCCTAAACTGTCACTTTCATCAACAAAAGAAATTTGCCTTAGCTGCTATCCATATCCTACCAGGTAATAACATTTCCATCCTCAAATCCATACTGTCATGGCTATCACTCAGTATCCACTATAAAACCATTCTGTTAGGAGATAGTAACATTGACTGGCTAAAACTATCTACAACCAGCCTATCTCTCACCATCAACATACATGGCTTTCCTCAGGTACTTACTACACCTACTAGATTCAATAAAAACAGTAATAGTAGCTCCACTCTTGGCTGGATCCTAACAATTGGCCCTAACCTGTATCAAAACCCTACTATCCTACCAGTGTCCCTTAGGGACCACCTTCCTATCCATGTTCTTAAGTACGCTGTTCAGATACCTAATTACCATCTATTAAAGATTGTCACAATTTCACCACTTTTAACAGTGAAACCTTTAATTGCATGCTAAACTCTATAGACTATTGTTCTGATGAAGTTCTGAATTAAATGGAACGAAAGAGCTTTATCGTATCTCTCGCTCTGGTCCAGTGTCTTTTATTTTATTTTTTTAGTGTTTTAGAGTGTGCCATTTTTGTGTTTAAACTCTGTAGACTGGTCAATTCTGAAATGCATCCCTCTAACTGATGCTGTCCTTCATTTCAGTCACACTTTTCTCTCCATCCTTGACTCCCTGGCATCTCTGAGAAAAGTAAGAATCAAAATAACCCATACCCCCTGGCTCTCAAAAGATACACTTATTCTTTTGAAAAAAAAAAAAAAGAGCACCTGGAAACAATGGAATAAAACTAAATCGCCTCCTCTTCTCCAAATCTATAAACAACTATGTAATCTGGCTAAAAAAATACATCAGTACAGATAAGAAAAAATTCTACTCCAATGCCCAACTCGCCCATAAGTTTAACCCCAAAAATTCTGGAAATCTATTCATAAGATCCTGAACCAGGCAACCCTTCTACCCCGAACCCTTACCTCGACAAAATGCCCCTTGAAACTGCCACTCTTCTAAATTCATACTTCATTGAATCTATTCACAAGCTCACCCACAATGGTCAGAACAATAAACACACACACCCTCCACTCCACATTTCACCAATACTCCCGCTTTCACACTCGACCCCATCCCAACATCCTACATCAAATCTCTCCTGCTTAAGCTGAAGCCATTCTCCCCCTCTTCTGACAACCTACCCCCTTTCTTAAACTAGCTGCTTACTCAGTAACCTACCCTGTCTCTATCCTGATCAGTAGATCTGTTCAAGAATCCACTGTCCCATATATATGGAAGTCATTCTTTAACACTCTGTTACACAAGGGAGGCAACTGCAATGAACCATCCAACTGCAGACCTATTGCTGTCCTGTCTCCGCTATCTAAACTCCTTGAAAAATCCACTCACAGCTTAAGTACCTTCTAGATAATAACCTCCTAACCCCTATGAAACATGGTTTCAGATCCTGTCATAGTACAGCTGCTGCCCTACTGTCCTTTACTCAAACCGTTGCCAAAGCCTTGGACAAAGATTTACTGGTTTCTTGCCTCTTTCTTGATCTTTCTAATGCATTCAATACCATATCACACTCCAAACTTCTCAATAAACTATCACAACTCAACTTATCTCTCTCTACTGTTAAATGGTATACCAGCTATCTCACTAAAAGACAACAGTCAGTAAGATGGCAGGCTACCTGCTCCCCTTACTTACCAATCCAAACTGGGGTGCCTCAAGGCTCAGTTCCTGGCCCTCTACTCTTTAATATTTTTACAAACCAACTGCATACTTCCTGTACAGCATCCTCCCTGATACAATATGTGGACGACTCTACCCTTATTACCTGTTCTGACAGTTTCTCTAACCTTCTCTCTACTACTCAACATAGCTTCCTATCTGTAGAAAATGGCTAATCGATATCCAACTAATTCTGAATCCCAAAAAAAAACAAAGTTACTACTCTTTTTTCCAAAATCTGTCTCTAACCTCAAAACAACCTTCACCATGTCTTCTCTTGACAATACCATCATACAACCTGACCCACATAATAAACGTCTTGATGTTATTATCGATGGCCAATTAAAATCTGATGCTCCTATTCAGCACTGTAACAAAAAGACCAATCAAAAAATCAGCTGACTCTACAGACATAAAAAATACCTAGCCCCTGACTCTAGGCAGAAACTAGCTCAGGCCTTCCTCATGTGTCTACTTTATGCCTCCCCCATCTTTTCACATCAACAGATCAACCAAAAAAGACATTCTACTAGACAAAAAAAACTTTTTACCTGCACCTCCAACAAACCCATCAGCAAAAACCACAAAAGTTCTGGTCAAGCATTAACAAATTGCTTCAACTAGGACACTCTAAAACTCCTGCCCAAACGGGTATCCTTTATACTAACTCTAAACAAGTTGCTGATGCCATCAACAACTACGTCACTGACGCCATTCAAACTCTAGCTAACACATTATCTCCTATTAGCACTAGCCCATCTAATACTACAAATAGCCCTGTCCCTACCTTCCATTTACAACCAGTACCTATATCCCTCATTTGCACCCTCCTACAAAAACTTAAACCAGTCGCCCCTTCTGCTGACTGCCTTCCAGCAGAACACCTGCAGATTGCTGCCGCAGCCGTTGCCTGTCCCATTTCCATCATTATTAATAGGACAATTACAGAAAGCACAATCCCATCCATATGGAAAGTGTCCCATATCATCCCTCTACATAAAGGCGGTGCATCTACTGAACTTTCTAACTTTCGACCAATTGCCTTACTCTCTCCAATAGCTAAAATAATGGAAAAATGTGTACATCGACAATTACTATATCACCTCCTCCAAAATAATCTACTTGCTAACTGCCAGCATGGTTTCAGGCCTCACCATAGCACTACTACTGCCCTCCTATCCTTTTCAGACTCTATAAACAAACATCGTAATAACAACTCTCTTTCCTCTGCACTATTCACTGACCTTTCAAAAGCATTTGACATGGTTAACCATCACCTACTTATGGACAAACTAAAAGCCCTATCACTTGACCCGCAATCATTACTCTGGTTTAAATCCTATCTTGAAAACGGGCACCAAGCAGTGCTGTGGGACAATAATCTTTCTACACTCCTCTCTGTCAACATTGGAGTACCTCAAGGCTCTATTTTAGGCCCTCTTCTCTTTTCAGTTTTTATTAATGATCTAAATGCCAAAATTCCCCAAGCCAGCTGCATACAATATGCAGATGATTCTACTTTAATATGCACAGCCAAGTCCCCAACCTCTCTCCAGACCCTCACCCAAACAGTATTTAATATTGTTGAAAATTGGTTCATGCAACATTGCCTCCTCCTGAACCCCAAAAAAACAAAATTACTGCTTTTTGCTCCTACCCAAAAGTCACCACAAATTCACTTCACACTAACTTCCAACAATGGAACAAGCATACCCCCTGATACTTCAACTCGTCTCCTGGGTATTGCTATTGACCACAACCTTAACTTTGACGATCACATTAATACTGCCATAAAATCTGTTAACAGAAAACTTGACTCATAGAATCAAGCCCTTCCTTGCGCCATTAGCTAGAACCATATTGCCCAGACCCACCTTATCTCCACCCTGCTATATGCTTCAGCCGTATATACCAATCTATACAAAAACAACCTTAATAAACTTGCAACCAGCTACAATAACATAGCTAGATTTGCCACTGGCGCCCCTTTTAGAACCTACCACTGCCACAACCTTAAACAATTGTGATGGTTAGAACTGCAGAACCAACTTCAATGTCAGCAACTTACTATGACCCAAAAAATCCTTCACCACCCTAATAATATCCCAGTCCTCTCTAGCCTTATTACCCCATACAAAAATCTAGCAACACTACGCTCAGCTAATAAACTTCTAGTCTCAACTACTAAACCTAACAACAGAGGTGGGGACTCACTTTTCTCTAATACAGTGGGAAAAAGCTGGAACCAGCTTCCAAGTGAACTTTTGACTCTTTCTTCTACACTGCTTTTCAAAAAACGCCTTAAAGAATACCTTAAAACACATTGGCTTTGTCCCTGCTGTAACCCTGACTAATACTTCTCTCCTCAATCATGCTCTCCTCATACTTTAATAACCTTTTGTACATGGATGCTGACCTGAACTAACCAGTTATTTAACATCCCACTAGTATCTAACAAGTTTCCATTTTTACTACTTTATAAGAATCTTTATATTAGCTTTAAAAAAATGGACTCTGTATAATTTTTTTCCGTATTTAGAATATCAACAATGTTCTACTATTATCTTTTTATTGTATAAATTGTATGCTATGCTGTAAGTTATGTTGTTGCCTTTGCTTGGAGCTTTTCTCCCCGGGCCTCTACTGAAAATGGACATATATCCAGTTAGACTAGCCCGGTCAACAAATGTAAAATAAATAAATAAATAAAACAGTCTACCTTTTTGGTTAAATGCTGTCAATCTTTCCCTCATACAATATGCAGATGACTCCACCCTCATTTGCTGTGCCCCCACTCTACCAGAACTCCAAAGTATCACACAAGAATCATCTACATCAGTAGAAAGCTGGCTATCCAATGCCCATCTTCTCCTAAATCCTAATAAGGTCAAACTTTTATTTTTATTTATCATTTGTTGACCGGGAAAGTCCGACTAGGTTCCACAGAGCCTGTTTTCAGCGGAGGCCCGGGGAGAAATGCTCCAGATGCATGTCTCCTTATCTTCTAACCCTCCATATCTAACCAAACACCCTCCCACTTCAAGATCCTTGCCAAAGACAATACCATAATTTCCCCTTCAGATCACACCAAACTTCTTGGTGTGGAGATTGACAACAAACTGGCTAAGTGACAGAACCCACAGGGTCAGAGTTGCTGGCGCCATGTCAGACTCAAAGCCTGTCACAAGTGGTGTCCCACAGGGCTCAGTCCTGGGCCCTCTCCTGTTCGGCATCTACTTTTCAGAAGTACAAGCAAACACAGGAGGATTATGGCTGACAAAATTTGCAGATGACTGCAAACTGGGCGCCATAGTTGAGAACACATCTGACACAGATATCCTTCAAAAGGGTCTTATAGAAATGGAAAACTGGTGCCAGAGCCATGGCCTAAAGTTAAACGCCAAAAATGCATAGTCATACCCTTCGGGAAAAACAAGGTTACCCCTAGCTACCATATAGGCGGCAACCCACTAAGCACAGAAGAGGTTATCAGGAACCTGGGTACCCAGGTTGACAGTAACCTTTCATTTGACACTCACGTCGCCAAAGTAGTCAGGAAGACCTTCTACATTGCCCACCTGATCATGAAGGGATTCACATCTAGATCAAGGGAAGTCATCGTCCCCCTGTACTCATCACTCATCAGACCAATGATAGAGTACAATGCCCCTTTCAGAATGTATCTGACACGACACCTGCAGCAGTTGGAAAGGCCCCAAAAGTTCCTCACCAAAAGGATAAAGGGTCTCAAAAATATGTCCTATGCTGCCCGACTGAAGGAACTTCAGCTCTATTCAGTCGCTTACCGTCTGCTCGGAGGTGACCTATGCCTGACATACAAGGCCATGTCCAACCCAGAATTGATGAACATGCTTCACCTCAAAAAATCTAGATCCCTCAGAACTACAAGGGCGGGAGACTTAAACCTTGACACGGTTATTAATAGGACGTGCTGAAGGGACAGATTCATCACCCAGAGACTCCCTATGCTGTGGAACAAAATCCCGGTACATGTGAGGCAGAGCACCTCGCTGGCTTTGTTCAAGAGAAATCCTGACCAATGGATGGGAGATCGCAGATATACCCCAGGGATTATCTCAGTGTCACTGCTTGACAGAGGCACAACAAAATAATGGGCATAGTATCCTCCAAACTAAAGGGGTGGCGAAAGCCACAAAACTCTGGGCTAGGCTTGTAAATGCCCTTGGGCAGATAGCCTAGTATGAACCTATGAACCTATGATGTCCACATATCTCTTACCATTAAACAAGTATGCAAAAAAATTGGGGCACTTCATAGAAACAAACTATACCTAACCAAGGCAGCTAAAACCTCTATTGCCTACTCCCAACTAATATCCACCTTTCTCTATGCCTCACCTGTACTAACCAACCTTAGTCCAACACAAACAAGCTTGAAACCTGCTGTAATAAGATAGCAAAATTTGCAACAGGTGCATCCTACCGCAGCCACCACTGCCAGTCACTAAGAGAATTAGATTGGCTGGAACTGTCACAACTTCTTCACCTGAACCAACTCTCTTTTGCCCACAAACTAATAAACCATTCTCATAATATCCCATCACTTCAGAACCTTCTCCAGACTTACTGCTCCTCTAGATTCCTATGTTCCAACAGCAAAAATCTTCTTCTGGTCACCAAACCCAAAACCTCTGCAGGTGAAGCCTTATTCTCTTGTGCCATACCCAAACTTTGGAACACCCCCCCCCCATAACCTCCTTACTATCCAGCAGTCAGTTCAAGACTGCACTCAAGTCTCATCTAAAACTACACTGGCTCTGCTCATGCCCCTATCCTGACTAAAAACTCGTATACCAAATAATAATGTAATACTCACTTGATTCTGCTACTGAGCATGTTAGACCTTAGTACTACTGCCTCTACGACGTAATTGCAATAAGTTCTATTTACTCTGTTTCCTCCAAACTGTAACAAAAACAATTCCTGTTTTAATGTATGTTTTTAATTGATGTTATTACTATGTATCGTCTGTCTTAATTGTATGTTATTACTATGTATAATTTGCTCTGTTATTTACCATTTGTCAAGATCAGTAATGTAACTCAATTTATGTTTACTTGTGGAGCTTTTCTCCCCGGGCCTCCACTGAAAAATTACCTGTGTCCAGTCTGAATTTCCTGGTAAACAAATGTAAATAAATAATAAGTAAATTATACGGTATTGTTGCATGATTTGCTAGTAACCAGCCCTACAAATCTCATCACTGTCTTGCACTAAAACAACTCTAGTTCTTTGACTTCCCCAGCACCTGCTTTACTTCTAGCTGCAAATGACTCTACTCTTAAAACCCCTTTGCTGTCCTGCTCTATCCTCACTAATATCGCATTATACTCCTCCCGGAACTCTTTGCAGCTCTGACCAGCTCCTTCTGGACACCTATAAACCAAACAAAAACATTGGTAAACTTGCAGATGTAGTATTTACGGGTCTATATTAGAACATCGAAATTTCTTAATTTCGAATGTTCTAATATTGACCCCTATTCAGCGAATGCTGACATCGAACATGCAGAACAGCAAATTTTTTCCCACATACACACAACACAAGCACACCAAACAGCAATCCATACACATACACCAAAAATCTTACAGCTAACCCTACACTAAACTGTACAAACAGCACTAACTATCCACTTACCTTAACCCAAACCCTAACCCTAGGGTCCGTCACTATCGCACACTCACCTCACCCGTGCCCTAACCTGCCCTAACCCTCACGTCCACACAATTGCACACATACCTAACCCGCGCCCTAACCCTAACCCACCCTAACCCTCACATCCACACAACCGCACACATACCTAACCTGTGCCGTAACCCTAACTCCCCTAACCCATGCCCAATCGCACACTTACCTAAACCCGACCCGTAACTTTCCACCACAGCGCTGAAAATAGCGAAATGACAGAAACGGACAACCAAATTCTTTCCCTAGGAAAAAATTTGGTTTTCTGTCATTTCGCTATTTTCAGCATTTGCTGAAAAGGGGTCCATATTAGAACATTCGAAATTGTGAAATTTCAATGTTCTAATATAGACCCAGTATTTCCCACACATGGAACAAGCTCCCCCTTAACACCCGAATCATTTCTAACACAAATCTCTTTAAATCCGAACTTAAAACTTTTTTCCTAAATGCCAACACCTGTCACTGCAATCATCCCACTTAAATCCCACCTTACCACCTCTCACACTTTTAACACCCACCTATTGCAAGTGTCCTATCACAGTTGCATCTCTTTCTCTTTTTGTTGTTTAAAAACAAAAAAAAAATTCTAACTTTTATACTGCATGTTATGCACATTATTAAATGTTTATGTAAACTTAATTCTCAGGCCTTAGCACATTATTGTAATGTTTGCATAAAACTTCATTGTCACATGTTTTTCTTTTTTTGTAACTTTGTAATAACTGTTTGGAGCTTTTCTCATCAGGTCTCCACTGAAAATGGGCCACGTACTCAGTTGGACTAACCCGGTTAACCAATGACAAATAAATAAATAAAAATGTATTTTATAAATTTTATATTTTACTATTCTTAATGTTTATAAACAAACTTTCTGTTTAGCTAACACAAACCCTGGTTATCCTATATGTAGATGACATGGTCATTTACAGGGTGAGTACCTCACACTCTTAACATCAGAATAGAACTAGAAATTATCTTTTTCCAGTTTGCACAATGTTTTGTGTTTTATGAAATGTTATTTGTCTCATTGTTGCAAATTTAAAATCTGTTGTTTACTAAAAGTAAGAAACATGCCATTATATTGTTCTGATTTGTTGTATATTTAGTCAACAGGTACGTGAATCACACTGAGCTTCAAAATAATCAGTTATCAGTCCAGAATCATCTCAACACTAAGTATAACTTTACAGATACAATGGAAACACACAGTGAAGAGAACACTTATGTTGGTAGTTTTGCATTTAAACCTGCCATTAAACTACAACAGAGAATTAACACTGGAGATAAACTATATAAATGTTATACATGTAACAAAATCTTTATACATAAGAAAACCCTTTCAGCACACAAAAAAATACACACCATCAAGAAACCTTATAAATGTGCAATATGTGACAAGAGTTTTGCATGGAAAGCTAACGTTTTAACACATGGAAAAGTACACACAGGAGAGAAGCCATATAAATGTGCTGTGTGTGGCAAAAGTTTGAAATGGAAGAACAACCTCTTAGCACATCAGAATATACACTTGGAAAATAAACCATATAAATGCACCACATGTGGCAAGAGTTTTACACAAAAGGGTGCCGTTTCAGTTCATGAAAGAATTCACTCTGGAGAGAAACCGTATAAATGTTTCACTTGTGGTAAGAGTTTTGCACAGAAATCGTCTCTTTCAGCACATGAGAAAATACATACTGGGGTTAAATCATACAGATGTGCTACATGTGGCAAGAGCTTTACACAAAAGATTACTCTTTCAAAACATGAGAAGCGACATACAGAGAAGCGGAAACCATATAAATGTGCCAGATGTAACAGGACTTTTACAGACCAGACTGAACTTTTAGCACATGAGAAAATGCACACTGAAGAAAAACCATATACATGCATCACTTGTGATAAGAGTTTTATAAGGAAACATAACCTTTTAGCACATGAGAAAATGCATGTAGTAGAAGAGCCATATCAGTGTGCCATTTGTGATAAGAATTTTCCATCAAAGATTAGCCTTTCATCACATGAGAAGGTGCACAACATAGAAAAGCCGTATAAATGTAACAAATGTTACAAGAGTTATACAATGAAAGCTACCCTTAAAAATCATCAGAAACTACACACGGGTGAAAAACCATATAGCTGTGCTACTTGTGACAAGAGATTCCTAAACAAGTATATTCTTTTTAGGCATGAGAAAGTTCATGCAACGGAGAAATCTTGTAATTGTTCCACATGTGGCAAGAGCTTTAAATCTAAGAGATATCTCTCAGAACATGAAAAAATGCACACCGGAGAGAAATCCATGCGATATAATAAAAGTGAACAGGCTATATTAATGTGCAGCTAAATTAATAACTGATAAAGTTCTACGATAAGAACACGGGGTAGTGAGGGAAAGGAAGAGGAGAAATCGAATACCATCATGGAAGTATTGAACAGAGAAAAATATAAAGCATTTAAGACAAGAAGTGTCACTGTTAGAAGAATATAGAAGAGGGAATAGATCAACAAAAATACTAAGAAAGATAGATGTGATAAAAGCAATGTGCAGTATTAGAACAGACCAGGATCTGTCATGCACTATTGTAAATAACAAACTAAAAATTTCAACACAGGCGCAAAAACTTAGAAGATATACAGATAAATATAAAGGAAAAGTACAAAATAAGCAATTTAGTGATGACCCAAAAAAGTTTTGTAGAAAATTGCGAAACAAGGTAAAAGAAATTGAAAGACCATCAAAAAAGAAGAAATAGATGCATTTTGGAGAAGTATCTATAAAGATCCTGTGGAACACAATAAAGATGCTAAATGGATAAAAAAAGTAAAAGAAAGAATAAGAAGTTTAAACGTACAAGAGATGAAATGAGATGAAGTAACAGCCAGAGAGATTGAAATAAAGTTAAGAAAAGCCTCTAATTTTAAAACACCAGGCCCAGATGCACTACCTAACCTTTGGTTAAAAGTATTAACATCTTTGCAAGACGACTTAGCCATGAGTAAGAACTATTTATATGCACACCCTGAACAGACACCAACCTGGCTAACAGGTAAAACACAGCTCCTACTTAAGAATGAACCTGCAAGCTACCCCCAAAATTATAGACCAATAACTTGCCTACCAATGACGTATAAAATTGATGCCGATAGAGTTTATAGTCATCTAGTAGAAAATTCAATTATGGCAGTAGAACAAATGGGCAGTAAAAGAAAGTCATATGGAGCAAAGGATCATCTGATGTTAAAGTCATAGTGGAGAACTGCAAAAAGGGGAAGAATCTTAGTGTGGCATGGATTGATTACAAAAAAGCATTTGATAGTATCCCACATTCATGGATGAAAGAGTGCTTAAAAATGTATAAGATACATCCTACACTGATAGACCATGTTACAGTGACCACGAAACAATAGCAGATTACTTTGCAATTAAATCATGATAAAGGACAAATTACTATCCCAGGGATAAAAATTAAAACAGGGATATTCCACGGTGACTCTCTGTCACCATTAATATTCTGCCTTTCCCTTAACCCATCAAGCTGTCTACGTATCAGCTTAGGCCATGGCTCTAATGTGACACCTAGAAAACAACAGTCTAAAGACTTCTCATCTCTTTGTTGATGATTTAAAATTGTATAGCTCATCAGACGAGGAACTGAAAGCACAGCTGCAGGTTGTTAAAACCTTTTCAGATGATATTAGAATGTCATTTGATCTCGATAAATGTACAAAAGCAACCTTTAAAGCAGGAAAACTGCAGCACCAAGAAAACATCAGTTTGGGACAAGAATGTGATATAAAAGAACTTGAGTAAGAGGGAGTGTATAAATACGTGGGAATTGATGAAGGATCGGCAATAAAACATGAAAAAATGTGTATAAAGCTTAGTAATGAGTACTGTAGAAGACCTAAATTAATCCTGAAAACAGCGTTGACATCCAGGAACAAAATCCAAACTCTAAACCAATTTGCTCTGCCTGTCCTAACTTACAGTTCTGGAGTGATTGATTGGCCCCAGAATGTGCTAGATAGATTAGATATTAAAACATGAAGGATGCTTCATGATCACCAGATGATCTATAAAAAATCTTTGTATATTAAGATTATTTATTCCCCGTTCAGAAGGAGGGATGGGCCTCCTTGAAATTGATTAGATGTACAGATCTGCATTCATGGGACTTCACACATATCTACTGACTTCAAGAGACCCAAACATAGTGAAAGTTTTGAAACATTAGAAGAACAAATCTAAGATGACTTCTACGCTTAACCTAGCAAAAGCATATCGCTGTCAAATAGGAATGGAAATAAAACCAGAAATAGATAAAAATCAGACAGCAACTGAATGTGCCAAAAAACAAAAGAAAGAATATAAGGTGAAGGACCAGATGAAAAGGCAAGAAATGTGGAAAAATCATAAATATAGTGGCAAGTATAGAAAAGTCTGGAGGAACCTCATGCTGATCAGGAATAAACGCAGGAATGGTTAAGGAGAGGTGAATTTAAACCAAAAGATGAAAGGTTAATATTGGCAGCCCAAGACAGTGGTCTACATACACGCTGGTTTACAAAGTCCATTGAACATGTGGGAGAAACAGATAAATGTAGGTTTTGTAAAACTGAACTGATAACAGTCACACACCTCGTTGGTGGTTGCAACATACTAATGGCAGAGGGCTTTGTGAAGATTGGGGAAAGATGGGCAAAGGCTACCAGCCTAGTCAAATAGAATTTGATACATAATTCTATCATTTGTATAAATAAATGTAAAAAACAGGCTTGTGTTTTTAAATGAAAGAAAACACTGTAAAATGTGAACTTCAAGATTGTTGCAACATTGCCATCTGCTGTAAGTAAAATCAAGCCAAGCATTTCAAATGTTCTTTGAAGCTACAATTATCTAAAAAATGGTGCCGAAGTGACTGGCTGGACACATTCTTTCTATTGTTTTAACTTGAGGAATAATTGCTAGAGTGTACATGTGAAATTTATTTTATTGTTGTAGTTTCCTGAGCAGGTGTTAGCTTGCTAAATAATGCAGTTTGTGGCCTGGGAACTCCAGACTAAGTGTCAAAATGATGTAATTTGGGAGGTCCTTAGCAGAGCTGTTTGTTAGTGTTTTAAAAACTATTGTTCAGCGAGAGACTAAAAGTATTTTGACCATTAACCTAGCACTGCTTATGCTCTATATGTCTGTAAGTAGGATTATAGCACTGTGTTTTCTCTTAAGATTAGCTAAAGATTAGAAAGTTAGATTGTGTTTTTCTTTGACATTAGACCTGTCCTACTCTATTATTTTAAGTTTCTGTGTGATCTCTGAAATCTTAGATATCTCTGTGGTGTAGTAATATTGTCTTGTGTTTTAATTATTTATTATTAAATATTTTAAAAACCTTTACCTGTGGCTGGTTTGTGTGGAGATGAGCTCTAGAGTACATTGCATATTTAGGTTCATAGGTAGGTATTAGGCTATCTACCCGAAGGCATTTATAAGCCTAGCCAGAATGTGTTGGCTTTGCCTTTAGATTAGTTCCCTGTGCCTCTGTCCAGCACAGCCATTGAAGTGATCCCTGGGGTAAACTTTCTGTTTCCCATCCACTCATCAAGGTTTCTCTTGAAGAGGGTTAGTGAGGAGCTCTGCCTAATGTAGATTGGAATCTTGCTCCAGAGCATGGGAAGTCTCTGGGAAAGGAATCTATCCCTCCAGCATGTCCTATTTATTGTTGTGGAGAGGTTTAGATCCCTGGAGCGTGTGGCTCAAGGGGATATGGTTTTCTTTAGGTGGAGCATGTCCATCAATTCTGGGTTGGACATGGCCTTGTATGTCAGGCAGAGATCACCTCTGAGTAGGCGGTATGCAACCGTGTACAGCTGGAGTTTCTTCAGTCGAGCTGCATAGGGCATCTGCTTGAGGCCAGTGATCCTCTTGGTGAGGTACTTCTGTGGTCTTTCCAGTTGTTGCAGGTGTCTTGTAAGGTACATCCCAAATGGGGCATTGTACTCTATGATGGGTCTGATGAGTGATGCGTAGAGGGGCCCAATGACCTCTTTCGATCTGGATGCAAACCCTTTTGTACTTACGTGGGCCACATAGAAGGATTTTCTAACCACTTTATAGAGGTTATCGTGATATGCCACTCTAATAAGCCTTAGACTGAATAGTCACATTACCAATTGGATAATAATGTTGCACAGTAGTAATTGGACACCCTTTCAAGGGCCTTTGGGTAGCTGATAATTATATTAGCTGGTGGTGGCAGAAATTACTACCGTATAGTCTGGGTAAATAAATCTGTCCCTT
>NC_056732.1:1831504287-1831525705 GCF_019279795.1 Protopterus annectens | reverse complement strand
ACCAGAACATGGGACGGTCTTTTACTCTACCCCCTGCCAACCAAACACTAACTACAGACACATCAGACTATGCTTGGGGGGCCCACCTGGCAGGGAGATGCATTCAGGGCATATGGAGCCCAAAACAAATGCATCTGCATATCAACCAGAAAGACATGTTAGCTGTTCAGAATGCCCTGACAGCCTTCAAGGACTTACTTCATCCCGGACAACTACTGATAAAGACGGACAACACCACAGTTATGTGGTACATAAACAAGCAGGGGGCACAGACTCCTACCCCCTTTGTAGACTAGCCATGGTTTTGTGGGACATAGCCTTGACTTACCAAGTACATCTTCAGGCTCAATTCCTGCCAGGAAAAAAAAACACTCTGGCAGACGACTTAAGCAGAAACCTTATGGACCCTCACGAGTGGCAACTGGATCCATAAGTCTTCAGCATGATAACAAAGAAATGGGGGAGCCCGGACATAGATCTATTTGCCTCTCCCCAGAATTATCAACTGGACAAATTCTGCACAAGGACTTATCACAGGTAGGATAGGTAGGGTAGGAGAGTGGCATAATGGTTAAGGTGTTTACCTTGCAGACACAAGGTGCAGGGTTTGATTCTCACATGGGGTAGTTGGCTAGGCTTAAAAATGGCCCACAATGGCAGTTAGCCTAGTACTAATCTATGAACCTATGAACAGATGAGCATGGAAAGTGGATGCCCTATCCTTCAGATGGAAAAACCTATCAGTCTTCGCAATTCCTCCTCTGCCTCTTCTTCCCAAGGTCCTACTAAAGGTCAGACAAGAAAAACCAAAAATGATTCTAATTGCCCCGGACTGGCCTCGCCAACACTGGTACCCAATCCTAAGGAATATGTCTCAAATCCCTCCTTGGTATTTGCCTCAAATGCCACATCTACTGTCTCAGCAGCACAATCAAATTCTGTGCAATCAGCTCCAAACTCTGAACCTGGCAGCATGGCTGATCATGTAGTTATTCAAACAACACCTCTCAGTAAGTCTGTGATGGATGTCATTTTGGAAGCCAGAAGGCCTAGTACTAGAAAATCTTATGCTGATAAATGGAAGAGATTCTGTGCTTGGAACCAAGCACAAGGAACTGACACAGCAAAGGCAAATATTTCTCACATTTTACAATACTTGACTGAGATGCTTGACAAGGGCCTATCTTTTTCATCAATAAAAATCCATGCCTCTGCCATCTCGGCTCATTACAACACAGAGCCACCGATCTTTTCTCATCCTCTGCTAAAACAGTATCTTAGAGGAGCCAAAAATTTAAGGCCTCCCAGAAGATCACCAATACCTGCATGGGACCTCAATTTTATGTTGAAAAAGCTCACCCTGCCTCCATTTGAACCAGCTCCTACTGCAGATATAAAGTTGTTGTCCTGGAAAACAGCTTTACTTCTGGCAATTACTTCAGCAAGAAGGGTTTCAGAGCTGCAGGCCCTCATGGCTGTGGAGCCTTTTATTATATTTTACCCGAACAGAGTGTCCCTCAGGACCAATCCTTCCTTTATGCCTAAGGTGGTATCCAGTATGGCTCTTAACCAAACTATTTACCTGCCAAACTTTTATCCAAACACGCAGAACAAGGGTTACCAGATTCTGCATTCCTTGGACATGCACAGACAACTAAGATTCTACTTAAACAGGACCAGATCTCTAAGAAAAACTGAGCAGCTACTGATGGCATTTGCTGCAGGATCAGAGGGAAAGGCTATTTCAAAACAGACTATTTCAAAGTGGATAAGCCAGTGCATTCGTTTCTGCTACTTGCATCATGGTATTAAGGGCATTAGGTCACATTCCACCAGGGCTGCATCTACATCAGCAGCCTTTCTCAGAGGGGTACCAACCAAAGACATTCTAGAGGCTGCTACTTGGAGTTCTATGCATACTTTTACAAAGCATTATCATTTGCCTCTCTTTTCTAAGTCCAGGGCAGGCTTTGCCAGTGCAGTTCTGCAGGGTGTTATAGCCGCTTCTAATGCTATTTAGTTCCAGCCTCCCTTCCATAGCTTTGGGATTCTACCCAAATGTAATGACTGCAACAGTGAAACACGAAGAACATAGTACAGTTGTGTACACTTACCATAAATGTAGATGTTCGAATGTATTCACTGTTGCAGTCCGGGTTACCCACACACAATCCCCCTTTATTCTGGAGATTCTCTTTCCTTCACTATATTCTACAGCCTTTGTGGTGTATTTGCTTTTAGATGAAGGTAAAGTTTATGTTGTTACAATTGCATGTATATATATAGTTATATATATATATATATATATATATATATATATATATATATTTGCTCCCTATTTGGGGGGCACCTGACATCTGGGGCAAGAAAAGCTAAAGAAAATGGCGTTGGCTGCCTGTTTTATACCCCTGATGACTTGACGTCATGGAAGAAGAGACAGCAACCGACGCAGGACCCAAGACTTTGATCTTCAGGCCGAATGAGGGCAACCTGCCAGCAGATTACCCAAATGTAATGACTGCAACAGTGAATACACTCTAACATCTATATTTATGGTAAGTGTACACAACTGTACTTTTTTCTAAAACCGAATTGGAAACTATCACACACCTTGTCGTTGGTTGCGACAGACTAATGGCAGAAGGATTGTATACTGAAAGGCATAATAATGTGGCAAGACTGTTGCACTGGGGATTGTGCAAACATTATGGCATGAAAGTGGCTGAAAAACACTGGAAGCATGAGACACAAAGCATCACAGAAAATGATGAAGTTTATATTGCATGGGATCACCTATTACCAACAGTTAAAAAGATAGGTGCTATTAAGCCGAATATAGTTGTCCAACAAAAGTAGCATTGATCATTGAAATTGCCACACCCAGTGACTATAGTGTCTTGCGTACAGAGAGACACAAAGTCATAAAATACCAGTATCTGCAGGCAGAAAAGAGAGCAATGTGGAAGAAAGATACACAAACAGTTCCAATAGTAGTAGGAGCAATGGATCTTATAAAAAAGTATCTACAAATATATTTAGGTATGTTATCAATTAATGTAACCACATATGAATTGCAGGAGGAGTCATTACTGGGCACATTGCATGTGCTGCGAAGAGCACTTTTGGTTGACCTCAAAGATTGAAACAATACTAATTTCATGAACTTTAATTGTACTTTGACTTAAGAATGTGGTCCTTTCCCATCATGGTATTAGAAATCCAAAAGATTTGGAGAAATTACAAAGAGAGAAAGTTTTACTCTAAAGTTTACCCTTTCAGCTCACGAGAAAATACACACTGGAGAGAAATGGGTCCGAATGGAGAGCTAAGTCAGCTAGCAAGGGTTAGTATTGTTGAAATTGAATTCATCCTCATGTCATGGTGAATACCTTCGTGAGGTGGACCCTGTTTTTTACAAAATCTCACCAAGACGACACTGATATATAGACATTATTTATATAACATTTATCATGGACAGAAGTAGGTTAAAAATAAAAAAAAAAAGATAGCTGGGTGCACAAGACCCAGGATAAAAAGTGCCCAATCCTGGTAGGCAGACTGGTGCCAGGACTGGAAAAAATGACAGTGAAAAAACCTCAAAATATGGAAACATTCCTACAGTGGGGCCAGGCCAGGCCAGGCCAGGCCCAGGGGGAGGATGGCCCCCCTGTTGTAGAAAGTAGTCCACAAAAATCACAAAAACTGATAGGCCAAAGAAGAGCCATAAAGACGATAAAGTAGACTATTGAGGAAAGAAATTGTGTATTGTTACTATTATGCAAAAAGCCCAAAATTTCCAGACAGGAGATATACAAAATGATTGAGAGAAATTAGAGGAAAGAAAAATCCTTCCACAAGAAAAACTGTCAGAAGCTTCAGATAAAAAATTGTATTCATTAATACAACAGATTTGTGAAAAACAGTATATAGATCAAGAAACTTTGATCTATTTGGAAACAGAAGCATGTGAAGAAGTGAGAAAATATAAACAAAGCCTAGAGAGTTTTGAAAAGTATTAAAAAGAAATACAGACATGGGAAAGAAAGAGAGATTTGATATGGTGCAATATTTATGCAAAGGAGAAAGCCAAATTAATCAATATAAAGAAGGCAGGCCCAAATATATTTGAAGAGAAATACAGGCAAAGGCATCCAGATATGGAAAATTTCACAATAAAAAAAATCACAAAGGAGGGAATGTAGAAAGGAGATTAGTAAAGTAGAAGTTGAAAAAAAAATAGATGTTAAAGTTATGGAGTGCCTGCAAAGTGAAGGATTTGTTGTAGAAGGTCTAACACAGGTTACATCACAGTCTGATGAAGCAAGTCCCCAAAGTAAGGAGAAGCAGGAAGATCAGGAGACATCTGAAGAAATATGGATATGTGAAATGTAATATGGTGTAATAGTTGTGCAAAGGAAAGAGCAAAACTAACCAGTACAAAAAGAGCAGCACCAACGATATGTGAAGAGAAATAAGGGAGAGGAATCTTGAAATGGAAAACTTTACAATACAAAAAATAAGAAGACAAAGAGGAAAAGTAGAAAAGGAAATTAGTAATAGAGAAGCTAAAGAAATAGAAATTGAGGTTATGGAGTACCTGCTAAGTGAAGGATTCAGTGTAGAAAATCTAAATCAGAAAGCACCACAACAGGATAGAGCAATGGATATCCAAATTAAGGAGAAAACAATGGAACAGGAAACAGTTGGTCAGGTGACATATGAGGATATTTTGGAGCCTTCCACAGGAAACCAGTATAAATGTTCACTTGAAGCTGGATAGCAAAGGAAGGAACAGGAAACTGTAGAAACTCTGATGAAGTCAATGTTGAGGAGTGATAGACCAGTGAATTCCCATATGGTAGAGCAACAGATGGCACAGGATGAAATTGAAGAGAACGTGCCACAGGAAGATGCTACAGAACTTTCTATAGAATGCCCACAGGAAATGGAAAACAAAAAATGTGCCCTCAGTTTAGAAGAAAATGAGCTAAGAGAAGAGTTACTTGATTTACTAGACATAGATAGACATATTAAGATCAATGAAAGAAATAGACTGCAGAAGGTCAGTAAAACTCAAAAAGTCAGAAGTTTGATCAAACAAATGAACACAGTAATTAGGACTGTCCATAGAGATCCATGAGATATAACAGAAGTAAACAGGATATATTACTGTGCAGCTAAACTAATAACTGATAAGCTTTTACCACAAGAACACAACGTAGTGAGGGAAAGGAAGGGGAGAAATTGAATGCCATCATGGAAGTATCGAATAGAGAAAACCATAAAGCGATTAAGACAAGAAGTGCCACTGTTAGAAGAGTACAGAAGAGGAACAGATCAACAAAAATACTAAGAAAGATAGACGTGATAAAAGCAACATGCAGTATTAGAACAGATCACGATCTGTCATGCACTATCGCAAATAAACTAAAAATCCCAGCACAGGTGGAAAAAAATAGAAGATACACAGATAAATATAAAGGAAAAGTACAAAATAAGCAATTTATTGATGACTTAAAATAGTTTTATAGAGCATTGGGAAACAAGGTTAAAGGAATTGAAAGAATGCCAAAAAAGAAGAAATAGATATATTTTGGAGAAGTATCTATGAAGATCCCGTGGAACATAACAAAGATGCTAAATGGATAGAAGTAGTAAAATAAAGAGTAAGGAGTTTAAATGTATAGGATATGAAATGGGATGAAGTAACAGCCAGAGAGACTGAAACAAAGTTAAGAAAAGCCTCTAATTAGAAAACCCCAGGACCAGATGCAGTACCTAACTTTTGGTTAAAAGTATTAATATCTTTGCATGAAGATTGATCCATGAGTAAGAACTATTTATATGTGCACCCCAAACAGACACCAACATGTCTAACAAAAGGAAAAAACAATGCTCCTGCTTAAGTGTGAACCTGCAAGCTACCCTAAAAATTATAGACCAATAACTTGCCTTCCAACGACATATAAACTATACACGGGAATTGATGCTGACAGATTTTATAGTCATTTATAAAACAACTCAATTATGGCAGTAAAAGAAAGTCATATGGAACAAAGGATCATTTGTTGTTAAATAAAGTCATAGTGGAGAACTGTAAAAGGGGGAAGAATCTAAGTATGGCATGGATTGACTACAGAAAAGCATTTGATAGTATCCCACATTGATGAATAAAAGGGTGCTTAAAATGTACCCTACACTGATTGCCTACATTACAGTGACCATGAAACAACGGCAGACCATTTTGCAATTAAGCCATGATAAAGGACAAATTATTATTCCAGGGATAAAAATTCAAAGGGGGATGTTTCAGGGTGACTCCCTGTCACTGCTGCTGTTCTGTCTTGCTCTTAACCCATTAAGCTGTCTACTTAGCTTGGGTCATAGCTATAATTTAGCTTCTAGAAAACAACAAAGTGTTAAGACTTCTCGTCTTTTCATCGTCGATGATTTAAAACTGTATAGCTTATCAGATGAGGAACTGAACGCACAGCCGCAAGTTGTCAAAACCTTTTTAGATGATATAAGAATGTCATTTGGTGTTGATAAATGTGCAAAAGCAACCTTTAAAGCAGGCAGAGTGCAGCACCAGGAAAGCATCAGTTTGGCACAAGAATGTGATGTAAAAGAACTTGAGCAAGAGGGAGGGTATAAATATTTGGGAACCGATGAATAATCAACAATAAAACATGAACAAATGTGAATAAAACTTAGTAAGTAATAGTTTAGAAGACTTAAATTAATCCTGTAAACAGCATTGGCATCTAGGAACAAAATCCGAGCTATAAACTAAATTGCTGTTCCTGTCCTAACTTACAGTTTTGGAGTGATTGACTGGCCTCAAAACATGTTGGATAGATTAGATAGGATAACAAGAAGGATGCTTTATGCATCTTTATGCTTTACTGAAAAGTGCATGTCTGGCAAGCATCCAAGACTGAAGAAGAACTTATTCAATGTACTATAGTTGCACCCTGTCTTCGGAACTGGTTGCATTGCTCTCACAGTATTAAAAACATCAGACAGTTGGGGAAAATAAAAAAAGAGAAATTATATAAATGTTCTCCTTGAGACGGGAATTTACATTCAAGTCTCACATTTCTGAACAAGAGAAAATGCATATTTTATTTATTTTACATTTGTTGACCAAGCTGGTCCAACTAGATATATGTCCATTTTCAGTGAAGACCCGGGGAGAAAAGCTCTGCACATCAGAATAGTATTTACAAAACACAGGTACATTACCAAGCTTTGGCAAATTATAATAGTTCATTTCATTTTAGCTTAAGAGTAAGAAAAAAACATTCCTAGTTCCATAACAGGTATGGATATACATACAAAAATATATAAAAATAAGCAAAAATAGGGCACTATTAAACTAAAAAGTTGCACACATTATTGTTAGTAAATGATTAATGAGTTTGTGTGAGTAAGAAGATTAGTGTCTAGAGACAAGGGAGGTAGTTGGTCTGGGTTTGCACATTGGATGGTCCAAATCAGTTAATGGAATGAGTGCAAAAAAGAGAGGAAATTACACTGAACTTAATTCATCCTCATCCTCAGGCTTTTGTATCTTCATCAGTAGACTCCTGTAAATAACAAAGAATAACCACAAAACTGGAACCACACCAATGTATTTTAATTTAGCACTTTCGTCTTGACATTGCAAAAGACTTCATCAGAATAAAACACAATTTGAACAGCCACCTTATATACATGATGGAAAGGGAAGGGACAACTAATTCAGAGGGTAAGATGATTAAGTGTGGGTCCTGTACTCCGTGTCAACACATTCACCTTCAAAGGAGGAGAACTGTTCGGGTTCACAGATCCAGTCGAGTGGCAGGAGGAGTGGTCCAATGGGAGAAATGGATTTGTACAATGGCACTTCCCCTTTACAGGAATGGCTTGTAACACACAATGAATGGCATTTTGAGCCTGCTTTAACTTCTGAAAGCAGCATGTCAGTGGATAAACACAACTTTTTGAAGAAGCTGTTTTGAAATACAGGAGATTACAACTAGGGAATAAACATTTGGCAGACTGCATAAGGGGCTGAGGCTTTGGAAATTTCCTTCTGGGTTAGAGAAGGATTCTGTTTTACATGGTGCCTTCTGTGTGGAGTTTGCATGTTCTCCCTGCATTCGTGTGGGTTTCCTCTGGGTACTCCGGTTTCCTCCCACATTCTAAAAACATGCTTCTGGAGCATTTCTCCCCAGGCCTCCACTGAAAACAGGATCTGTGGAACCTAGTCAGACTTTCCCGGTCAACAAATGTTAAATAAATAAATAAATAAATTTAATAGGCATGGCTGTGAACTTTTAAAGGTACTGATAAGTGACAACAGAAAATTGCTAGAACTTGAATCTATTAACAGAATTGATAGAACTTTGCATATGGATTTGTTATTTGATTCTAGAAAAGATGTGTATTTTAATGTTTTTGTAAAGGTTGACCATGCTATGACAGAAATGCATGATAGAAAAGTTACAAAATTGGTGAGAGATGGGAGAGATTATTTGAATGGTGTTGCATACCCCCCACCCCCTATTTATAAAACAAACTCTACTGTCAATGAAGTTGTAAATGAAGCAAGGGAAGCTGAACCTGTATCTTATAATCACTCACCTTCTTACTCTGAGATGCCAGACCCTTTAGTACACCCCCCTCTGAGGAAGTCTGAGAGACTGAGGAACCAGAGCAAGGGTTTTCAGAACAGTTACAGACAGAACACTTACTACAGGGGTCAATATGTATATCAGAGGGGAAGGGGAGGGGAGTGGGAAGTACTGGACAAACTTTCTGCAGAATTACAGGACACTGGTGAGTTAAATACACTTTCAGAAGCAGAGGTCTTGAAAATTATTTTTAATACTGAAGGGAACTTTAAAGTGTGTAATTATAGTGAGGTAAACATCACTGAGTTTTGTGCAAATTTATTTAAAAAGGGGTTCACCTTTGTTCCCCGTAGAAAAGCCAGAATTGAGGAAATTTTAATAAACTTTGTTATTCACCAGGAAACCTAATCTGGCTTTTTATTTTAAAGACACTGCTACAAGTAGTACACCTAATAGAGGATGTTAAGTTGTTTCTCTCACCTTCATTCTTGCTGGTTGGGTTCGGAGACGAGGATCGGCCATCTACTAAAACTCGAGAGCTATTTACTGGCTCGAGGCCTCCCCATATCCCACAATGCTTGGCGCTAGATACCCAGATCTCGTTTGCCGCTTCAGCTACGAGGTTGTGCTTTTACTGGCTCAGGTCATATTAATCTTTTTTGTATTATTAGCTTAAATTTTACCTGTGTATTTCTCTTTTATATAGATAGTCTTTCCCTTTTTAGTATAATTAGAGTGTGTATCCCCTAGTTTTTCCCACTCAGGAAACTCATTTTTTGTTAGAGAGTTTCTAACCCTCCCCCCTTGTTTCTTCTCTTTAGTGGCTAACCCCACCCTTTTTGTACCTGATAGGAGTAGTGTTTAGCCTTTCATAGCTACAGTTATTTAGCCTTGTAATATTTGTATATATTTACTAGTGGATATTCTTGTTGTTATTGTTGTTAGTTTAACTAGTGTGTGTGTGTGTGTGTGTGTGTGTGTGTGTGTGTGTGCCTTGTTTAAGCACTAGTTTAATATCCTCCCTTTGGTATCCCCTTGCCAGTATGTCCAAGGATACTAAAGTTTCAGGCTTCAAGAAGTGTGACTCGTGCTGTCAAAAGATGTCTCTGACAGATGGTCACACTTCTTGTGTTTATTGCTTGGGTCCCCTACACCTGCAGGACTCCTGCTCTGTCTGTCACGCTTTCAGCCCAAGAGTCCTGCAGGAGCATAGGAACAAGCTTATTTTGAGAGGCTTACTTAAGCCAGAGGGGTCCCTGGCGAAGCCTCAGTCGGGGAAATCCTTAAAGCCTGCCAAGCCGTCGGCTCCCAGTTCGGAGCCGTCGTCGGGTGGAGCATCTGCATCCTCTTCAGTTCCGACTTGAACCCACATCTCTGGACCTCAGTCGGCTCCGACTTTAGTGTCGGAACCGTCTTTGGGTCGAAAAAATTCTAAGTCCCCTTCCTTAGAATCGGTTCGTTCGGCTCCGAGGTCACCATTGCTTCAGTCTGAACGAAGCCATAGGTCCCACTCCTCTTGGTCCTCCAGGCTATCCGATCATGACTTGGAGAGGGTGGTCAGTAGACTCCTTAAATCGCAGGCCCTGGCCAAAATGTTAACCAGCCCTTCTCAACAGACTGGCTGTCCCTGTGTCTTCAGCAGTTCCTCCTCCGACTCCCCCTTTGTGTTCGGAGCCGGAGCTGGTTGGGGCTCGAATCATGGAAACGTTGGAGCCGATGCCACACCTTTCGGCTCCTTCGTCAGCTCCAATCTCTTCATTGGTTCCGTCCTCGGAGGGATCTGGGCACTGGGACTCCCTCTTCGGCTCCAAGGGGGCGAATGGCATCGGACTCTTATCCAACCCCGTTCTCCCTCTCAGGGCCTCGGCGCAGGTGAGCTCGGCTCCTACATCAGCCTCGGAGCCGTCCCTCTCAGTGCCGGGAGGGGTTCACGTCTCTTCGGAGCAGGGACCCTCTGCTCTGCCTGATGGGGGCGCCTTCGAGGTCATGAGGAGCGTGCTGACTCATGAGTCGGCCCCTCGATCAGCCCCTTTGGCTCCTCCCCCCATGGTGCCTGCATTGGTCTCTGCCCGCCCTCCTGACCCCAAGCGTGGAGAACAAACGCTCCAGGTCGCCCCATTGGGCATATCTTTCTCTTCCGAGGCCTCCCCTGATCCTTCAGAGGAGCCCCCTCGAAAGAGAAAATGTAAGAGGAAACATGTCGACTCCCCCGAGTCAGTCACGTCTGATACCGACTTGGAGGATTCAGAAGGGTCCCCAAGATCCCCCTCTGAGGATGTCTCTTTTTCAGACATCCTAGAGATCCTTAAGCAGGGGGAGAACTAGACTGCCCTTAACCCTTCCGAGGACGAGTCAGTATACCTGGACATGTTTGGTTCTCACCCTTCCACCTCTTGGGTGTCTCCACCCTTCAACCTGCTGATGGAAGTAGTGGCTCATAGGGCGTGGTCAGCCCCAGACACAGTGGAACCAACTCCCCGAAGGCCCACTAAGTTCATTACAGCCCCACCCAACAAACAATTTTTGACAAAAGGTGTCCCCGTTGATGCCATGGTGGTTGCAGCAGCCACAAAGAAGAAGTTGGCTGACCCTTTGGTGCCTGTCCATCCCCTTAATAAAGAGTCTAGGACAATAGACAGGTACGGGAAGTGGATGCTTTCCTCAGCGACTTTTTCCATGCGGTCGCTGAATTATCTGTGCCACTTCACCCGTCTTCAAAGGGATCTTCTCAAGGAACTGGGTGATACCCTTCAGGATCCATCAGCTGTGGGGGTTCAAGATAAGATGAACTCCCAGCTGGCCACTCTTAACTCAGTCATCAACTCCTCCATGCGGCTCATTTCTTATGCAGCTGATGGGGTGAGTAGGGCAGCAGGTACAGGCGTGGCTTTGAGAAGACATACCTGGATGCGTTTATGTAACTTTGCTGACCCCTTTAAGGCGTCCTTCACCAATACCCCCTTCGATGGTTCGGCTCTGTTTGGACCACAGGTGAAGGATACCCTTACCAGGTTTGAGCAGGAATGCAAGACTCTCTCTGCCGTGGGAGTTCGTTTTTCTACTCCCTCTAGACCATACCCTAAAGGTCAGAAGAGTGGGAAAATGTGGTTTCAGAAGTCATGCCTGACACACGTGGCAAGTTTCCCTCCAGGGGCAGGGGAGGGAACAATAATAGATGCCGCCCGCGGGGCAGAGGGGGTCCGCAAAATCAGGGTAGCAGAGAATCTTTCTCTGACAAACCCTCTCAGCACCCCTGAGGGCCTGCCCGACTGTCCACCTTCAGATGCAGTCGGGGGAAGATTGTCACTGTACCCAGAAGTCTGGCAACTCCTCACATAAGACAAATGGATACGGTCTATCATATCCGAGGGTTACAAAATCCCCTTTGTCCACACCCCTGTACAAACAACCAAGTCCCTTCCAGATGTTCCACCCGGTCTAAGGGAACAAGCAGTGCCAGAAATTTCAAAACTGCTAAAAAAACGGGCCATCCAGCCAGTCCCAGCAGACCAGCAAGGATCCGGAATTTACTCCAAGTTCTTTTTGGTGCCAAAAAAGACAGGGGACTGGAGACCCATTTTGGATCTCAGCAGGTTAAACAAGTCTGTTCAAAGAACAAAGTTCCGGATGGTCACGCTTCAGTCCATTCTACCCTTTTTGGGTCAGGACAATTGGATGTGCTCCATAGACCTTCAGGATGCGTACTACCATATCAAAATGGACAGGTGCTCCAGAAGGTTTCTCCTCTTCCGGCTGGGAGCCAGTCACTATCAATTCAGAGCCCTGCCCTTTGGTCTCACCACAGCCCCCAGGGTGTTCACCAAATACATGGCAGTGGTTACAGCTCACCTGAGACGGTGAGGATTCCAGGTGTTTCCATATCTAGACGACTGGCTCCTTTACTGCTTCCACCAGGCATCAGCTACTGCGAGCCAGGGATTATACCATCCAAACCTGCTCCGAGCTAGGTATCTCAATAAATTTTGAAAAGTCTGCATTGTCGCCTTGTCAGTCTATAACCTTTATAGGCGCAAGATTAAATACAAAAGATCTGTCTGCAAGATTTCCTCTAGACAGAGTGTCAGACATTCACCGACATGTGCAGGTCTTACTACAGTGCAAGAGGATTCAGGCCAGATTTGTACTAAAAACTTTGGGTCTCATGGCAGCAGCAATCATACTAGTTCCCCTGGCTCGTTTTCACATATGGATTCTTCAGTGGATGCTTTTTACCCAATGGTCTTTTCAACAACTTCCGATGTCTCACAAGATGATAATCACTCAATCATGCAAAGACCACCTGGCTTGGTGGATGGCCTCCCCTCTAGTACTCCAGGGCAGACCTTTTGTTCTTCCTCCTGCTGTTGCCACGGTGACCACAGATGCCTCCCTGATCGGGTGGGGGGGCATTTTCAGGGCAGGACTGTCCAGGGCACTTGGCAACCTCTAGAGTACCACCTGCACATAAATATCTTGTAGATGAGAGCGGTGCCTTTAGTGTTGCAAGCTCTTCGGGGCTCTCTACCCACCGGGACTATTTCAATTCAGACAGACAATATGTCTAGTGTGGTACATCAACAAGCAGTCCTATCCCTTATGTCGAGAAGCACTCAGACTCTGGCAGTGGGCGATTTCCTCTCAACAGTTTCTGATGGCAACCCACATCCCCGGGAAGTCCAACGTCATAGTGGAGAGGCTAAGCAGAGCTATTCTCATGCCTCACGAGTGGTCTCAATCAGTCAGTAGCGGACAAAATCTTCTGCAGATGGGGTCAACCTTGCTGCAACCTTTTCCCAACTCCTCTCAACAGCAAGTGTGACGATTTCTTCACTCTCTTCCCCCTTACTGGACACTCCCCCAGAGATGCTCTAGTTCACGATTGGCCCCGGGGTCTTCTGTATGCATTCCCACCTTTTCCCTAATTCCCAAACTAATTCAGAAGGCTACCACATTGGGATCCAGGATGATCCTCGTTGCCCCTTACTGGCCTCGACAAATTTGGTTCCCATTCCTGCATCGTCACCTGCTGGAGCAGCCCTGGAATCTGGACCCAGTGCCAGACCTCTTGGTCCATCAGTCAGGCAGGCTGCACCAATCCCTTCAGTCTCTCAACCTCACAGCTTGGTTGCTCCACTTCCAACCTTAGCCAGGCTTCCACATATTTCTCAGCCAGTGCGTGAAATCATCCTTTCTTCGCACAAATCTACCACCAGGAAGACGTATGCTAGTAAGTGGAAACGTTTCTCTTTCTGGGCAGAGGCTAGGAATATAGACCCCTTTACAGCCCCTGTCCATCACATTCTAGATTTTTTAGCAGAACTCTTTCAAGCTGGTTCCTCGTCTGCCACCATTAGGGTCCAGTTAGCTGCTATCGCAAATTTCCACGCTGGCATGTCAGAAACCAGCATCATGTCCCACAAACTTTGAAAGGCCTTTCTAAAAGGAACTATTTTGCTTAGGCCCCCGGTCAGAGATCCCCTGCCTCCGTGGGACTTGAAACTTGATATTAACTTCCTTGATTCTCCCCATTTTGAACCTGCGGCTTCCTGTTCCTTAAAATTGCTCTCCTGGAAGACTCTCTTTTTAGTAGCCATCACCTCAGCTAGGAGTGTCGGAACTTCAAGCCCTCTGTATTCGTCCTCCTTACCTTGTGTTTCATAAAGATAGAGTTTCACTCAGGACTAATCCTTCATTTCTGCCCAAGATACCTTCTGAAACAAACCTGAATCAAGCTATTGATCTACCTGTCTTTTTTCCTAACTATTCGAACAAAGCTGAACAAAGTTACACCAATTGGACGTTCATAGGCAATTACGTTTTTATTTGGATAGGACTAAGCAAGCAAGAAAATCAGACCAACTCTTCCTGTCCTATGCTGAGGGCAAACAGGGCCTGCCAGTTTCTAAAGTAACCTTATCCAGTATTATTACTTTGATTTATCAGCTGAGACATAAAGAACTCCCTACTAAACCTAAAGGTCATTCCACGAGAGCGTTAGCTACTTCAGTAGCTTTTCATGCAAGACTACCAATGGAATTTATTTGTGCTGCAGCCACATGGGCCACTCCTCATACTTTCATTTCACATTATAAGTTGGATATGGCCTCTAGGAGTAGAGCTGATTTTGGTTCCACTGTGCTCAAGAGTCTGTTCCGATGAGCCACCTAGGACTAAGGTGCTAGGGACGCTGTCCCAACCAGCAAGAATGAAGGCGAGAGAGACAACTTAACATTAAGAAGTTATGTACCTACCATAACGTTCCATGTTAGTTGTCTTCTTCTCGCCTTCTTTCTTGCATCCCACCCTCCATCACCCTAGCCTGGACAGACCGAGAAGAGTCCCTTTCTGAGGCCTTCTTCCTCTGGCTGAGTCTTATCTGGGTTACGTCCTCCTCTGTTTTAGTACTGTAGGTAAACCTTGTAGTTTGGACAGGTGTCCTTGAAATTTTCTATGGTGTTAGCTCTGCCAAATGAGATCTGGGTATGGGAGGCCTCGAGCCAGTAAATAGCTCTCGAGCTTTAGTAGGTGGCCGAGTTGGAGCCGAGGATCGGCTCCGAACCCAACCAGCAAGAAAGAAGGCGAGAAGACAACTAACATGGAACGTTATGGTAGGTACATAACTTCTTATTGTAGTAGACCTAGTACATTCATATCCCCCCTCTTTACCAGTGATTTCCATCTCGGAAAAGCTGTGTGAAAATGAAATTCGTGAGTTATTACATCAAAGAAATAACCAAGTAGATTCCTTTAACTTAACCAGAGTCTGATTTACTCAAACAACCATGTAACAATGGTAACAGCCGAATTATGAAACCAGACGAGGGAGGGGGGGATGTGATTATGAACAAAAATGACTACTTCAATAAAATGTTTTCCATCTCATTTACTGACACATATGAGGAATTTTCAGTTAATGAAATGAATATAGCTTATCACAAGGTGGATCTGTGTCTAGAAGACTTGAGGTTAAATGACCAAATTACCATGACAGAACTAGAATATCTAAAAGTATCTTGCCCAAAAATCTGTACGGTTTTGGAATACCGAAAATACACAAGGGACTAAGAGATCCCCCACTTCGTCCTGTAGTAGATGTTAGGGCTTCCTAAACTTTTTATATAGCCCAATACATAGACAAACACACAAAACAGGTACTTTTACAACATCCTACATATATCAAGGACTCTTGGGATTTTTTGAGGAGTATCGATCAATTCATATAGTGAAAACCTCATTTTTGTCGCTGTTGATGTGGTCGGCCTTTTTCCGTGATCCCCCATAACTTGGGTATAGAATTTTTTTTGACTATTTGAGTAAATACACTGACTTTACGCATGGCAAAATTTCTACTTTGACTACCTTGATGGAGATAGTGCTGGAGAATAATTTCATAACATTTGAAAAGCAACTATTTAAGCAGAAAACTGGAGTGGCCATGGGGGCAGCGTGTGCCCCCTCCTCTGCCAACTTAGTATTGGCCTATTGGGAGTTGAATTACATTTTAAACAGTAATTTCTCAGATTCATGGACATATTTTGCACGTTTTTGGATGATAGCATTATATTTTGGACAAGTACGAAAGATGGACTAAATGATTTTTTTCAATACTTACATATGACTACTACATTTTTGAAATTCACCATGAATGTACCGGAAGGGGAATTAGTTATTTGGACATTGTTATCTAAAAACAAACTAAGAGGTGACTTTTCCTGTAATATTTACAGGAAGCCCACATATTCGAACACCTTGCATTACTCTAGTCACCACCCTATCCATCATAAAAAATCCTTGGTAGAAGGACAATGCGTTCGGTTGGCAAGGATGGTTTTGGAAACAGATGAATTTCTGGCACAATGTGGGGTTTTGAAGGAAATGTTCACAAAAAGAGGGTACTTGGAGAACTTTTTAAGTGATATTTTCAATGAAGTGATACAAAAAAGACTTGGGGGAGTTTTCACTCCATTGATGGGTATAGGGTTGAATAACCAGTCCCAAGTTATGAATAAGGAATCTATGAACCACTTCAGTAGAGCACTAGTTTTAACAGTGATTTCTATGATATAAGACAAATAATTGAGAAAAACTGGGTAATTTTCTTGGTGGACCCCCAACATATTAAAGTTGTAGGAGAGAGACCACAAATAGTATATCATAGGTTGGTACTAGGCTATCGCCCCTAGGGCCTACACAAGCCGAGCCATAACAATTCCCTGGCTATTTCTTCCCACACTATTTACATCCCTGGACCCCTGTCTAGCAGGGCGACTGATGTGATCCCCGGGGTGAATTTCCTTTCTCCCATCCAATCGTCGAGGTTCCTTTTGAAGAGGGCCAAGGAGGTGCTCTGCTTGACATGTATGGGCAGTCTGTTCCAGAGTCTGTGGAGTCTCTGGGTCAGGAACCTATCCCTCCAGCATGTTTTGTTTATTGTGATGACAAGGTTTAGATCCCTGGAGCATGTGGCTCTGAGTGATTAGGATTTCTTTAAATGTAGCATGTCCAACAGCTCTGGGTTTGACATGGCATTGTATGTTAAGCAGAGATCGCCTCTGAGTAGATGATATGCAACAGAGTATAGCTGGAGTTTTTTAAGGCGGTCAGCATAGGGCATCTGCTTTAGGTCTGTGATTCTTTTAGTGAGGTATTTCTGTGGCCTTTCCAGTTGTTGCAGATGTCTTGAGGGGTACATACCAAATAGGGCATTGTATTCTATAATGGGTCTAATGAGGGATGAGTACAGTGGGACAATGACTTCCCTTTTTCTGGATGAAAAGCCCTTAGTGATGAGGTGTGCCACATAGAAGGATATCCTGATTGTTGTGGTGATGTGATTATTTAAGGTGAGACCACTGTCCACCTGTGTCCCTAAGTCTCTCATCACACTTTCAGTGTTTAGTGTACTGCCAACTATGTGGTAATTCATAGGTACATATTTTTTCCCAAAGGGGAAATCTATACATTTCTTGGCATTAAGCTTGAGCCCATGGCTCTGGCACCAAGCATCTGTTTCTGTAAGGCCCTTTTGTAGAGTATCCACATCATTTGGGGATTCATTAATGGCTCCCAGAATCAGAAGGATGTATGTATAAAAAACATGGTGGAAAGGGAGGGAAGGGACAACTAATTCAGAGGGTAAGATGACTAAGTGTGGGTGCTATACTCAGTGTCAACACATTTTAGAATGTAACTCATTTAATGTCCATAAAACTTAAAAAGAAATATAGTTGCAGTTCGCAAGGTGTGGTATATTTAGCATCTTGCCAACAATGTCCTGCATATTCCATACTAGGATTTATCAACTTGTTATAGTATTAGAAAGATGGACAGGAACAACACTCTGGCAAAACATGATTATTTTTCCACAACATACTTTCAAATTTGTGGTGCTTGACCACCTAGATTTGGGACAGAGAGAGGTCATATAATGAATTTTTGGAGTTCATGGAACTGCAATGGCACTTTATGCAGTTACCCCTCCTGGACTGAATGACCAATGTTCCATTCAGAGTGCATTAAAACTAAAAGCCAGTTCTGAATATTAAACCATTGCAGTTTCTTATGTGGTAACATACAGCATATTTTAGAAACATTTTTTCTTTTTGAACACATTCGTTAATTTTTAGCATGGTATTTTGTACAAAACCATACAGAAAAGCAAACATTTTTATATATTAGTTTTATATGTTATGTATTTTTAACTTTTTGTATAGATAATTTCATGCAGGATTCATGCAGGATTTTACTGTACTACATCTTTAAATGTGGAATGAAAGTTTGCAGTTGTCCAATCAGGTGTTTTTGGATGGTATATAGGGTGGCTATTCAAATTATGTTTTATTCTGATGAAGTCTTTTGCATTGTCAAGACGAAAGTGCTAAATTAAAATATGTTGGTGTAGTTCCAGTTTCGTGGTTATTCTTTGTTATTTACTGGTTGGTGTGTTTCGTTTGTATTATCAGTAGACTCCATTGTTTAATAAATCTCAGCATGGCAAAAATGGATGTGTATGTGTAAAATTATATATATATATATATATATATATATATATATATATATATATATATATATATATATAACTATTGTATATATCATAAAATATAATAGAACTGGAAGCTGGATAAAATTTTCCAGACTAAAATGTACACTGGCTAAAACATGTACCCAATCCTAACACAGGCAGTTGGGCCAAGGCTTCTAAAACAACCTGTATAAATTCCTCTCAAACAGAAATCTTATCACAGTATTATGTCTGGATCTTGGTGACCCCTGTGTGATAAAGTAAGGCATTAGTCACAAAACATTAACAAAAACTGAATAGACAGATAAGTTTAGAAAGGCAGACAGAAGAAAGTATGAATGAAATCACATTTCGATGTTAAATCCTGACTTCCCAAAAAGAGGATTCACAGCAAAAATATGAGAAAAAAAAAACAGTACAGGAGAAATATTTAACCTTTAAAAATGTCAAGAATTATAGACAGTCATTTATGAGCCTAAATCACATTAAAGCAAAACAGTATATATACAAATGTGACCTAGGGAAAGATGAAGTAGAAGCGTTGAGAGAAGAATTATGTGCCTGATATATTTAAAACACATCAAGAAATATGAAACAGAAAAAAAGAAGATGAATTTAATATGGTTTAGTATATATACAGAAAGGAATCTTATACTGACTGATACACTTACATCAACTTGAAATATATTTCAAGATGCGACTGTTTCTGTGTGTATGTGTGTGTGTGCAGAAATATATTTCAAGATTTGACTGTTTCTCTGTGTGTGTGTGTGTGTGTGTGTGTGTGTGTGTGTGTGTGTGTGTGTGTGTGTATATATATATGTATATTTTATTTATTTTTACATTTGTTGATCGGGCTGATCTAACTGGATATATGTCCATTTTCAGTAGAGGCCCGGGGAGAAAAGCTCCAAGCGTGAACAGTGATAAAGTTTACAATATATAAAAAGACACGTAAAATCACAGTACAGCAGCAATATTAGTCAAAATAAAAATTATACTAAACACAATATTAAGTTTGAGCAAGACCCAAATAGGAGAGAAAACCCTTTTATTTTATCCTCATACTATGAAGGAAAGTGTAGTGACTAGAATTAGAGGCATAGGCTAGAGGAGTAGAGAAAGGGGTGAGAGCAGGAAGGGGAAAGCGATATCAGTCTGGGTTCGCACATGGACAAAGCCAGTGAGTTTTAAAAAAAAAGATGTTCTTTAAGATGTTTTTTAAATAGAGAAGTAGAAGCAACGGTTGATATTTCAGAAGGAAGCTGATTCCAGTTTTTACCTGCTGTGTTCGAGAAAAATGAATCACCAGCTTTGTTCTTATATTTAATAGAGGAAACTAAGAGCTTATTAGCAGAGCGTAGTGTAGCCAGATTTTTGTATGGTGTAATAGTGAGGCTTGGGGTGTTGTTGGGGTGGTATAGGATCTTTTGGGTGATAAGTAATTGTTGACAAAGTATATGGTTGTGTAATTCTAGCCATCCCAGTTGTTTGAGGTTGAGGCAGTGGTGTTAAAGGGGGGGGAGCAAGTGATGAATCTAGCTATGCTATTATAACAGGTGGAAAGTTTGGAGAGGTTGTTTTTAGATAGGTTAGTATATATGGCAGAGGCATAGAAAAGGGTAGAAATAAGGTGGGTCTGGGCAATAGTTTTTCTGGCAGAAGGCATAAGGAAGGGTTTAATTCTATAGAGGGTACCAAGTTTTTTATTAACAGACTTTATAGTGGAGTTAATGTGGTCATCGTAGTTGAGGCGATTATCAATTGTTACACCTAGTAGGCGGGTTGTAATATTTGGGGTTATGTTGGTAGCATTGTTATAGATTATTGAGGAGAATGGATGAGGTGATTTATGAGTTGGAGTAAAAAGCAGTAATTTTGTTTTTTTTGGGGATTTAGGAGGAGGCAGTGTTGCATAAACCAATTTTCAACATTATGGAAAACATCTTGGGTGAGGGACTGGAGAGAGGTTATGTTCTTAGCTGTACAGATTAAAGTAGAGTCATCTGCATATTGAATACAGGTGGCTTGTGGAATGTTTATGCATGGATCGTTGATAAATAAGGAAAAAAGAAGGGGACCTAAGATAGAGCCTTGGGGTACTCCAATATTTACTGGAAGTAATGTAGACAGATTGTTATCCCAAAGTACTGCTTGCTGTCTGTTTTCCAGATAAGACCTAAACCATTGTAATGCTTGTGGATCGAGTGAACTGGCTTTTAGTTTGTCTAGAAGTAAGTTATGGTTAACCATATCCAAGGCTTTTGACAGGTCAATAAATAGCGCAGAGGAAAAAAGAGTTATTGTTACGATTTTTGTTTATAGAGTCGGTGAAGGATAGCAGGGCAGTCATTGTGCTATGGAATGGCCTGAAGCCATGTTGGCAGTTTGCCAGTAGATTATTTTGTAGAAGGTGGTTAAGTAGTTGTTTGTGAATACATTTTTCCATTATCTTAGCTATTGGGGAGAGTAAGGCAATAGGCCGAAAGTTAGAAAGCTCAATAGATGATCCACCTTTATGTAGAGGGATGAGGTGGGATACTTTCCATATGGTAGGGATTTTGCCTTCTGAGATAGTTCTATTAATAAGGATGGAGATAGGGTAGTATATGGCTTTTGCGGCAATTTGTAGGTATTCAGCTGGGAGACAGTCAGCAGAAGGGGAGCAAGGTTTCAATTTTTGAATGAGCTTACAGATGAGAGATGTAGGTACAGGTTGTATTTGAAAGATAGGAGATGAAGTCTTAGAGGTATTTAGTGGGGAAGCAGTAAAAGGAGG